>NC_051213.1:42176432-42228932 GCF_015220715.1 Pygocentrus nattereri | reverse complement strand
ACACTTTACTGTTTTCACTAGATGTTAAGCATAAGGTTTGGCTGCAGGTACAGGTCTTGAGCTGATGGTGTCCTTATATTTTTGACCATATTATGTATGTCATATAATTACTGGAAAACCCAGCACTGCGATAAAGCACTGCTAATTGCTAGTGTAGCCACTGATGAGGCTTACAAATTAAAATGAGATGTTCTCTCAAAAATTAGTTATGTTATAACTGAAGTTTGGAGGGATAAATTCACATCCTCACCTTCTGTTGCTGTGAAGAAGCATTGACAATCCCCACCACCACCATATCTCCTCCTTGTTCCTCAGTCCTGCATCAGTCCTGCTACAGCTATGGGGTTCCAGCCTTCTAGCTACAAGCAGAAGCTGCCCAGAGCTCCAGCCCAATTCTCAGAGGCCCCCCTTCCCTCAGTCTTCCCTTATACTACCACCACCATGTTGAAGGCGTGGTCTGAACTCACAAAAGTGCTTGTAGTTTTTTTTAAAAGCTCCTCCCACCTTCAAGATCATCAGATGGTCTCACCATCTATGGCACACCTGTTGAAGATGTGTAAGCGTGTTTACAGCTGATGTAGCAATGGTTATACTTTTCATTTTGACCAAAGTAACCATTTAATAAATAACACATTACTTTTGATGAACCTGAATGCCCATATTGACGCTCGCATTTGCTAAAAAGCACACATGCACGTGTTCCCTAAACGCGAACATGTGTTGCGCTGGCTGCATTTCTGTTGCTGTTTTTTCCTCTTTTCTCGCTGAAATCATTCCCTGTGTTTACCTGATTACCTACAAAACCTCTGAGCCAAGTTAATTCCACAAAAAGAAAGGGAGGACACACAGTAGCCCGAATTCCCAAAGCCAGGCTGAGCTGCGTTTTTTCCCTCTCTGTCTGTGTACACAAGCCTGGTGTCTTTGCTAGCGTGTGCGGCCGCGGGTGTGTTTCTCTCACATTGTCTCCGATGGCTGGCTGTGTGTGAGATAGCGGGTGTTTTGTGTGCGGGCCAGAGCTCAGAAGAGGAGAGCGCTGAGGGAGTATCAAATGCTTTGTGTGCATGTGGGGGGAGAGAGAGAGGGCGTGGCCTGGGCTATAGACCTCTGAAGGCCTGCGTCATTCTGTAGTCGGCCTCATGCCCATATGAGGAAGTCAGGCCTAAGCTAGTTTTCTCTATGGGAAAAATGAATGGCATGTTTGCCGTCACGTCCTGTGGCAGACTGAAGTGTTTCAGACCTGATTCATTTTGGCCTGTATACATTTTTTCCCCCAAATGTCAATTGATCAACTGAATCACAGCATTGCTGAAGGGCAACTCCACCAGTTTTTTAAAAATTCCAGCATAATTCTGAGAGGTAAGCAAAGTCATTAAGTCTAGTTTGGTGTCTAATGGCTAATTTCAGAGAAACTTACTGACTTGGATTACTTCACAGTGGTGGTGAATGGAACCAGGGGCCACAATGTCTACAACACAAACAGCCATTTTATTTACTATTCAAAAAATCTATTTCACAATGCCCTGCATGTATATCCCCCAACATCTTAATCTCAAAGATACAGTAAAACGGTGTCTTTTAGAGGCATTAAACTTTTCAGATGTCAGGTTCCTATGGCAGTCATTCTACGTTCCAACTCTCACCTATGGTCACGAGCTTTGGGTAGTGAACGAAAGAACGAGATCGCAGATACAAGCAGGAGAAATGAGTTCATATTTTACACAATACGTGCTTAAACAAGAATGTTACCAAAAATATTCTGCATTAGACGAATGCTGAAGATGTAAACAAAGTCATTCAGATTGATTTGATGTGAAATACTCACAGTGGTGGTGACAATACCATACATCTAAAGTTTTATATTCACTCACTGGCCACTCATGTTCAGTTGCTTGTTAACACAAATATCTAATCAGCCAATCACATGGCCGCAACTCAATGCATTTAGGCATGTAGAGGTGGTCAAGACAACTTGCTGAAGTGCAAACCGAGCATCAGAATGGGTGAGAAAGGTGATTTAAGTGGCTGGTCTGAGTATTTCAGAAACTGCTGATCTACTGGGATTTTCGCGCTCAACCATCTCTAGGGTTTATAGAGAACGGTCTGAAAAAGAGAAAATATCCAGTGAGCGGCAGTTGTGCGGACGACAATGCCTTGTTGATGTGAGAGGTCAGAGGAGAATGGGCAGACTGGTTCCAGATGATAGAAAGAGAACAGTAACTCAAATTAAGCCAGCCAAAATCTCTGAGGAATGTTTCCAACACCTTGTTGAAAGTATGCCACGAAGAATTAAGGCAGTTCTGAAGGCAAAAAGGGGTCCAACCTTTTACTAGCACTTTTATTATGTACCTAATAAAGTGGCCGCTCAGTGTATGTTTCAATATAAGTTGCAATAGGCCCAGACCGTCATCATCATAGCTCATTATTTCACACATCTCATCATTAACCAGAACCTGCATAAACACAAAGCATGCTTACGGGGAGAGAGAAAGGGATGGGATGATAAAAGGAGAACAAGAAAGGGATGCTGGTGTTGCATCATTATCCGGAGTGGTAATGAAACGCGTGTCGCATCTGTGCCCTGCTTCTGAAGTGAATAATCAGAGACAAGAACGAGCAGAAAACCTCAAAAAAATACATAGAATTTCCAGCATTGTTTACATGAATCCATTCCTCAAAAAAAAAGAAAGCATCGTCCTTCTTCAACCCGAGAAGCCAAGGGATTTAAACTCCAATAATGCTGTGGGAGGGTAATGATATACATCTAATGCGTCAAACACAAGGCCTGCGGGCCAAGTCAGGACCGCTACAAAGCCCTTTTCGGGCCGCAAAATTATTTTAAATTTTCTCTTCTTATTACCCCATTTAACCCTGAGAGGCACTACAATCCCCAGCATGCACTGCAACATAGTGTGCATTCTGACCCCCTTCCCCCAACAACCATCTATGACCTAGCAGTTACGCAAAAAAGAAAAGATGTATGTTTCTTTCACAAGGGGTGAATGACTAAAACTACCGTGGCCTTTGTGGCACTGTACGTAAAAGACGTGAGAGTAAAGTTGAACTTGGCTCATGAATCACTGAATCCTTTAACTGGATGTTTGATTCATTTGAATGGACAGCAGAATCGTTTGCTACACTGAATCAAATCAAACTGTTTCCTAGTATCATATAATGTTCAGGTCCATGGTTTTGCTGAAGACTTCACATAAAATGTAATAATTAATCAATACCTATTAATGCTTATTCATAAACAAAAATGTCTGCATGGTTCAATCACTGAGATGTGAACAGACTAGTTCAGATTATTTTTATACATTTACATTGTGTGTGAATTTTCCAAATTCTATACAGACTAAAAGAAACGGCCCAAAATGAAAGGAAAAAGAAAGTTACATTGACTTACATTAAAAGTAAAGTAGACATAACGGTACTTGAAAGAGATGAGAGTAAACTTAATCAATGAATCATTGAATCAAACCTGCTCCAATAAATAACCCTGATTTCTCTGATAAGTGGATGTAGTTATTTTAACCCCACCTTCAACAGGCCTACTTTAACTACTGTTATTAATTAACTGTGTTTCGCTTGACGTAGCATCGTAAAACACACGCATACACACACACACACCCCCGCGTGTGAGGCACGGGCAGGCTGACAGGCCGCCTCTGTGATAACAGCGTGTTGATAAATGAGTGCCAGGTCTTCTCTGTCACACAGATACATCTCTCTGTTTGCTCATGAATATGCGGCGGCTCATTTGCATATGCAAAGTCAATGCCATTATCAGATGCACGAACTGCCCTGCCGTCGATCAAACTTCTGACGCCGAGCACATAATGGTGACGAGAAAAGAGCCATTCTGAAAGGCTTACCGCGGCTTAATGTACTAAAACAACAAGCAAGGAACATCAGTTTTCCCCTCATACTTTACTGATCATAAACACTGTCTACTGACAAATGAAAGAAACCATCACCCAAAGACAAAATGACACTTTTACCTTCAGTTTTTTCATTTTCAGTTCATTTTCTTAACTCATTATGAGGAAATGGCTTAAAGTGGCTCAATGTACCAAAACAGACACCTGGAAACATCCATTTAATTTTCAGACCCCTTACTCTTTATCATAAATGCTATCAACTGCCAGAAGAACAAAACTGGAATCCAAAGATAAACAGCCAAAATGAAAAAGGTACTCGCTACCATCGCTACCGTCTGTTGTACTGTAGTATTGTAATGCTATAGTAGTCTTAACAGTGAGACTTTCTGCTTTAAAGTCTAGGAAAAACCTCTATCTGATGATGCGTCTTGAAGGTGGAAGTCAGTTTTGAAAGGCTACAAGTGCGTTTGTGCTGGCTTTATTTTTATTAGCTAGCTCAGCACATCTGGGGAAGTTCGCTAGCTTCTAATTTTGTTTCGTCAGCTAACTGATGCCGGCTAGCATCAGGCCAAGTCATCAGGGGAGCGGGAAGAACACCAACCCACCTAGAGAGAATGAGACAAGTACACTCTTGGACTCCTTGCCACGGATGGCTGTGGCATCAAATTTGCGATTATGCAAATATATCACACAGTCATTGGGAATCTCTGTAGTGTCGACCAATCCTGCTGTACTGATATATCTGCGATGCTATCTAGCGTTAGTTGTCATCTCAGTTAGTCAACTGTTTTTGTTTCTTCTTAATGGAATAATAAATAACAAAAAATTATATGCTTAACATTGTGCTATTCTGGGCCCCTCTGGAGGAGGCTTAATTTCTCTTTTTTATTATATTTTTATATGATTATTAAAATATTACTTTTTTATTACTTATCAATCCATTAGAAAAGAAATAAGCTGACTCTATTGAGATTATTGTACCACTAAAGCTAGCTAGCACCACAGATGTATCAGTATAGCAGTCAGAATTGGTTAACACCACAGGGATTTCCACCCTCCTAAAAGAAAAAGACAAACTTTTAGGATTAAAATTTGATGGGACCACTGATTTCCTGTAGGATGCCATCAAATCCTCTCTCTGTGCTCTTAGCCCATCATGATGACATTATACCTGACTGGACACCAACAGAAACTGTTAATGGTTTCTATGATTTCTGTGATATCCACCATACAATAACCGCTCCATGGCAGTTGTGTGCTGGATATTATTGTGAAAGAAAAATGATGTATGGAAACATTAAAGTTGCTGACGTCATGTGAACGGATCTAGGATGCTTTTTCTGGATTTTGTAGGTGTTATTTATTTTTTAAATGTCAAATGATGCTAACTGTAGAAATAAGCTGGTTAGCATTAGCTTAGCCAGCTCTGCTCACCACAAAACAAGTTCAATTATGGTTAACTAAGCACTGACACAAGTTTAGATGATAATGATTCAAATCTGAGGGAGTGACGTCAAGCAACTGTTGCTAAAGCAGAAAGGAGAAAGTGCACTTGTTCTGTAGTGTTTGGATCTGTAGCCTGATGAGCTAACTTCATGTTAGTTTAGCAGACACAAACAGTGCCACACACCACAGTACAGGCTTGATTCTGACTAACTGCTGCTCTGCTGGAACAAGTGTAGATGATAAACACTAATGTCTGAGAGAGAAAATTGGAGTGACCGGTGTTGGAGTGACAGAAAACTGAAAATCAAACCTGTTCTGTGGTGTTTGGGACTGTAGCGTATTGGCTAAGCTAACGAGAGCTGTGCCACACAGCACAGCAGACTTGGTTCCAGCTAACTTCAGCTAAAATAACATTGGTTTCAAGGATATCAGAGAGCACAAAGTCGAGTGACTAGCATTAAAGCTGAAATAAAATGCGTTCTATGGTGTGTGTGTGTGTGTGTGTGTGTGTGTGTGTGTGTAAGGTTTTGTTCTTATGGTTATGTTCTTTCCGTCCCTAGCTATCAGTTAGCTCTCACCCCATCAGTCAGTGACCCCTCTAAAATATAAATGTCTTTTTTGGCTGTTAACACGGAATACAAATTTGACACATCATAATTTTGGAGTACCCTAAGGTTTTTTAGATACCAGCATCATTTTTGATGTTGTAAACTAAAGATAAACCATAAAGTTTTATATCAAGCCTTTTTCCACAGAAACCCATTCAAAAAGGCTTGAAGTGAAGCAACTTCATAACATTGGGTTTTATGGAGAGGAAAACACTTAGCATAACCTTCTTGTAAGTCGCTCTGGATAAGAGCGTCTGCTAAATGCTGTAAATGTAAATGTAGCATAAAACTTCTACAGATAGTGTTCATGATCGTAAAGAGAGACATTTGTTGTTCCCAGGTTGCTGTTTTGGTACATTTCACCACATGCTGTTCCTTCATAAATGGTTTCAATGGAGAGAAAAAAACATTTAATGTACAAATTATTATTTTGCCTTTGGCCTTACAGTTTCATCTTTTTGGCAATAGATGGTGTTTATGACCAGTGACGGGGGGCGGGGGGTTGCTGTTCCAAGTCATTGTTTTATGACATCTTTTTAAGCTTTTTTCACATTATGTGGTTTATAATGTGTAGATGAAAGTAAGAGATGACATTTTCTTGGTCAACTGTGTGTATGTGTGTTATTGGCATCCATGATGGAGGACAGTTAATCAAGTTAGCATGCTAACAGTCATGGAAATAGGCTTTCAAGTGACCAGAGGCAAAATGGCTTCAGATAAATAGGGATCAGGCTAAGCTAAGTGGCTTCAGACCAGCGCCGCAGTGGGTAATCATTAGATTCGGGAGAATTTCTGGTAGCCCATGGAGTTTAAGGCCGGTGTGAGCTAATATATAAACTCATGCATATTAGCACCAAAATGCTCAAATAAAATTTTTAAATGATTGCAATTATTTGAGATGCTCGCAACTATTCAAGCTGACAATAGTAATAATTATAGCTAAATAATAGCAATAATTTCACACATTCACATCATAAATTTATGATGTGAAATCGTAAATTTATTTCTTATGACATATAAAACGTTAAAAAAATGGTAGTGTAGAATGAGTCATGTTTATTTGTTAGCTAATTAACTAATGCTAATGTATTTAGCATGCATGCTAACAAAATGAGTGTTTTTGAATGATTACCTATGTTTTCACTGTAAAATATGTAGCTTTATGTATCTCTTCACACAATTCTGTTGTAAACAACAGTGTAATGTATGATTTTTGCTGTATAACCAGTATTATCTACTAAGTGAACATTGCTAGGAAGCAAGTTGGCTCAGTAAATGGACCAACAGAAATGGTTCAAAATTACTTGGAAAAACATCTTGCTACATTAACTTCCATTACCAGTTAGGGACATTTCTTTCATCTTCTATAAAGTTACGAGGTTTTATTCTGACTGTGATGCTACAAATGTTATATCGAAGAGTATTTCTGTAGTAACTTCAGGGTTAAACCGGCAGGCCCCAATTGAAGTGGTACAGCCCCGGTTAGCTGATTGTGCCATAACTGAGATGAAGCTGAAGCTAGCAGTGAAGCAGCAGTTACACTCAGATGCCTGTACAGATGCTAGCTTGTAATTGCTGCACTATTTAAGGTGGATCTGAAATTCAAATAAGAAGCTAAAATCAGCCTTGAGTGATTAGCATATCATATTCAGCATGATGGTGTGATGGCTGACAAAACAGGCAGCACATCCTTAAGGAGGACGAGGACATATCCGAGCAGCAGCACTGCTGTGTCAGCGCAACACACACTAACACACCACCACCACCACATCAGTGTCACTGCAGTGCTGAGAATGATCCACAACTCAAATAATACCTGCTCTGTGGAGGTCCCGTGGGGTCCTGCCCATTGAAGAATAGGGTAATAAAATATGCAGAGAAACTGATGGACTACAATCTGTAATTGTAGAACTACAAAGTGAACTTATATGGTAAGTGGAGCTGATCAAATGGACAGTAAGTGTAGATACAAGTTTTTTTTAAATGCTATGGCTGATTCTACAACTTTGATGAAACTGCATTCTTATGTTCTTTTATTTAACAGCTTTGAAAAATTTAGCTTTGACTCACATGCTCTCATGTGTTCTACACCTGCATCAGCATTAGGAACCGTCTCAAAATTACTGGATGACAAAGTGTTGCCATTATTATTGTTATTATTATTGTTGTTGTTGTTTCTGTTGTTGTTGTTGCATGTAAAATAACCTTTATGGAAATTATTTAACCCCCACCCCAAAAAAAGGTAATTTTCCACACCGTTACCGGAATAAGCACCAGGCTGAGCAGGAGTGATGGACAGAGGCTCAGGGGTACTCTGCGCTGTGATATGATGGAGAGCGCAGCTGGCTTGCAGCGAGCTCACCTCAGCTGAACCCATGCCTCACCAGCCATCTGCACAACATCTGGACGCACCTGTGCTCTCACACACACATCAGCACGCCAGGGGCAGACTGCCGATGATTTAAGCATGAAATCTCACACTTGTTCAGTCCTGCAAATCTGCACTATGAATCTATTATAACTGCGCTGTTACAATTTTGAAAGCATTCTTGATGTGTCAGTTCTATTATTATTATTTTATTTTATTCAGTCATAAAATCTTAAGATGAAGCCTTCATGCAAATTTAGTTGCTTGAACCCTGCAGGAAACTGAACACTGGACAGCCAAACAACACTGGACAGCCAAACTGAACATAGCTCTTTTACATAAATCATTCTTAAAGACAGGGTAAAAAAGGATAGCGTTTAAAGAATGTAAACATTCTTTAAACAGCCAGAGAAATATTATATATGATTTATGCCAATGTATGCAACACATTGCAGATGACTTTATATAGCAAAACAATACAGTATATTAAAAAAAATATGAGTTGCTATTTTGGCTAATGTGTAATCAAAGGTGTCACACGCAACAATATGTTTGATTTGCATGTTGCATGCAACTTTGTTTTGGAGTTGCATGGAAATGAATTTGCATGCAACCATGTACATGCTTACGAATGATTCAGTGCTCCATAAATTCTCACATTTCATCAGGATGTGATTTGATTCTTTTTGTGTGATTCAAAAGCATTTTTACGAATGTGCTGATGACAAATATGACTGGAGAAGCCTTTTACCAACATTTATTTCTCTATTTAGGCAATAAAGATGATGTCAGCAGGCAGTGCTATACAGAGTTTGTTACTTTTTCAGAACAGATGCAGAGGTTTTTATACATAATCAGATGAACAAGGAGAGCAGCAGCAAGGACTTGAACATAAATAGTGAGGCACTGAGAAGTATAATGGAAAGGCTAGTCAAGGAGGATGAGGACATATCAGCAGATGGCAGTGAGACCCTAACTTAGCTGGCATTAGTTTGTAGTATATTGTCATGAAATCATGTCACATTTAAGATAAAGGACTTCACTAGTTTTCATTTTATTTTTTACCTCTTTCCTCCAATTTGGTCATTTTTCAGTTTTTGACATAATATGAAAATGCCTGTTGCTCTTTACGTTGGTTATGTATTTTATGATGAATGGATCAAAAGAAATTCTGGTTCCACTGACTTACATTAAAAGTAGTTTTGTTCTTCTTCTGTAAAGTCCTCATTTCGCAAGTAAGTAAGTGATACTTTTTAAATCCCACAAACGGGGAAATTCCACCTCTGCATTTCACCCATCCGTGAAGTGAAACACCACATACACACTAGTGAATACACACACACTAGGGGGCAGTGAGCACACTTGCCCGTAGCAGTGGGCAGCCCTATCTATCGCCTGGAGAGCAACTGGGGTTAGGTGTCTTGCTCAAGGACACCTCAGTCATGGACTGTCGGCGCTGGGGATCGAAGCGGCAACCTTCCGGTCACAGGGCCAGATCCCTAACCTCCAGCCCACGACTGGAGAGTTTTGTTCCAACAGCTGCAGGACACACCATCCAGCCACTTCATTAAGCACCCTCCCTGTTTCTACATTCACTGTCCATTTTGTTTATTTATTAATATTTGTTCATACACTTATTTACCTTTGTTAATTCCTCTATTTAGTAGTGAAATAGACAATAAAATGATACAAGTCTGAGAAAAAAAATCCAAAAAAGCCAAATATATTGACCAAAATAACAGCCACTCTGTAATGATATTACATGACTGATTCACTGATGTGGTTAATATATCATAACATTCAGTCGCAGTAAGTATGATAGCAGCGTTGTGTGTGTTCTGTACAGATCTGTTGTGGTGACAGGTCTAATGGAAGAGTGTGTCTGTAATACAGTGTGGCTGCAGGGCTGTGGTGAGTGTTTATTATTCTGCTTGTGAGAACGCTTTGTATTTCGTGATTTTGGTGACAGTTTTAGCGCACAGAAGACAACAGAGTGCTACACGAAACCCCATAATTACCAACTCAACCTCCCGCCCCCCCGTCTCTCTCTCTCTCTCTCTCTCTCTCTCTTTCTTTCTGTCTCTGCTCCCCCATGTACCCTCTCTTTCTCTTCCCTCTCTCCTGTTTTCTCTTCCTCCCCACCACTCTCGCTCCTCCACTCTCTCACTTTCCTATCCCCACCTCTCCCTCTTTCTCTTTTCTTTCTAACTTTCCCTTTCAACTTTCTAACTTTCCTATCCCTTTCCCTTCTATTTATATTCCTTTCTATCCTTCCTCTCTCTCTCTCTCCCCATGTACCCTCTCTTTCTCTTCTCTTTTCTCTCTCCCACTTTCTCTTCCTCCCTACCACTCTGTCTCTCTCGCCTCCACTCTCTCTCTCCCCCTCTCTTCCGCAGTTTATCATATGAAGATCTGGTACACCATATTCAGAAGGCTTTTGTAGGCTTTTTGTTGGGATGGGCACCAGTGGCTCCTATCTGGAGTGCTGTATTTGCCCCTGCATGAAAGGAAGCCAAGAACTATTCTGAGTTGCAGCTAAAATGAAGACTATGAGACTCAAAATCTGATGCTCCCTGAGGGTAGCGTCCCTGGAATTGGTTTGGGTTGGCAGGGATGGTCTTTGCACAAGGTAAATATAGGCAGATGCCTAAGACCCCCATAAGCCAAGGGCCCTATGAAAATACAAATTGCATACAAATACAAATTGCTGTACCATTGTGGTTTATATACACACACACACACACACACACACACATATATATATATATATATATATATATATATATATATATATATATATATATATATATATAGATATAGATAGACAGTTTTATATATATACAGTTACTCTGAACCCCACAGCCTCAAATAATTTAAAAAATGTCCATTTGGCAGCTCCATTCCTGTCATTTCCCTATAGCTCCGTGTGGGCAGGCGATACTTAGGTCCTTTGGTGGATTGGACTATGATAAACAGCTTTCTTGATGTCATGGAATACTGTAAAACTAATATGTCTGGATTTCATGGGTCTGTATTAGAAGCTTGTGGACTGTTTAAGATGCCAAGGTAGAATAAGGCTCACAATGGGTTACATCACGGGTCAGCAACAGGCTCTTCTATTGACCTGTTGCAGCTCCACAGCAGAATTAGATTTGTGGGTAAAATTAAAATAACCCCCCTTTGCAGTAAAATAAAGCACTGCTGCTCATTCTAACAGTTTTAACACTTAATGGTCTTAAATACTGGCTTTAATATATAACTGCTAATTCATGCTATAACCCTGAACGATGGTGCATAGAGTGCTGTTTGCCACAGCAACACAAACAACAATTTTGCCTAGCTAGTAGCTAATGAAAAGGCAAAGAGAGAAATTTAAGATGAACATCGATAATTAAGAGACAAACGCATTTATTTGCATTTATAATCACTCCAGCTGGTTTCCTGATACATTTAATCTGCAACGAGACACTGTCACACACTAAAAAGTTGTGAAGCTGACGTCAGATTTTCATTCGTAGTTTCCCGTTCTACCTTAAATAGTGCAGCAGTTACATTGTGGCACCTCATTTAAGGTGGAACAGGAACATTCCAACAAGAAGCTGGTGAATGGGAAGCGACTTCAGCCTGGAAAAAAAATTAAAGCATGAGAATACAAGAAACTATTCTACTTTTGAGGAAAAGTTTCCTGCCAGAAATGCGAGAAAAGCTTATAGCAGAGCAGAGTAAGTCTGTTTTGGTTTATATATTATATTTTTAGCCTATACTAGTACATCAGCTCACACTGAGACATATTTACAGCCAAGATGGTTAAATGGACATAAAAGGTTGCTGCTCCCAAAGTAGTTTGATTTTTATTAAAGGGAGAAAATGGCTCTTCTTAGCATTTGGGTTGCAACCCCTGGATTAGATAAAACCTTAATCTCAAACCCATTTTTCTCTAACAAGTTCATTGTTTTAAACATCGCTATGACTGGTTTTACCATAACAGGTATTATAAGGATCCACTGCTCTCTCTGTCTCCCCACCTGTTTCTTATCTCTCTCTCTCTCTCTCTCTCTCTCTCTCTCACTCTTCATCTACATTTTACATTTACATTTATGGCATTTGGCTGACGCTCTTATCCAGAGTGATTTACAATTTGATCATTTTACACAGGAAGGCCAAGGTGGTGTTAGGAGTCTTGCCCAAGGACTCTTATTGGTATAGTGTAGGGTGTTTGCCCAGGTGGGGATTGAACCCCAGTCTACACAGTGTAGAAGGCAGCCCTATCCCACCCTCTCTCTCTTCTCTCTCTTCTGCTTCTTTCCCATTCTTTCTCTCTCCACAACTATCTCTCTCCCCACCTCTCTCTATCCATTGCCACTGTCTCTGTCTCTTCCCCACTATCTCTTTCTCTTCTCACCTCTCTTATTGTCTCTTTCTCTCTTTATATCTTTCTCATCTCTCCCCCACCTCTCTCCCCACTCTGTCTCCCCAGCTCTCTTCCCAATTTCTTTTTCTCCCACTTCTCTCTCCCCACTCTTACCCCATTCTCTCCCTTGCTCCTCCTTCTCAACCTCTCACTCTCTATCTCTCTTCTTCTCTTACCACTCTTTCCCCTTTCTCTACCTCTCTCATTGCTACTGTTTCTATATCTCTTTCCCACTCTCTCTCTCTCTATACCCATCTCTTTCTGTCTGCTACCACTGTCTCTATATTTCTTTCTCACTCTCTCTCTCTCTCCGCTACTACTCTCTTTCACCACCTCTTTCTTATTATCTGTTTCTCTCCCTCCATCTTTCTCCTCCACTCCCTCTAACCCCCCTCTCCCAACCTATATCGGTCTGTTTTTACTGTCTCTATATCTCTTTCTCACTCTCTCTCTCTGCTACTACTCTCTTTCACCACCTCTTTCTTACTATCTGTTCCTCTCCCTCTATCCTTCTCCTCCACTCCATCTACCCCCCCCCCCCCACTTCTCTCTCTCATTCACACATTCTGGTGTGAGGAGAGCTAATAAGTAAATGAATAAAACATACATCCAGAGTAGTAGAGTAAGAGAGAGAGAGAATGAGAGAGAGAGAGAGGGAATGAGCAGGTGATCCCGTATGTATTTATTCACCTCTGTTTCTCAATTATGTGCAGTGTGTTTTTTTCTGGGTCTCGCATCACTGAAGCGTGAGTGCAGGGGTGTAGGGGTGTTAGGACCACCGGAACAGTAATTGTCAGAGATATGCGCGTGTCTGTATGAGAGGTGCTCTCTCTGCTATAAATCTCCGGGAAGATGAACGAGGCGAGCGCGGCCTGCTGGCTTTGTTTTGTGTTTATTTATTTATTTGCTTTTCTTTGGCCGACGGGCCCTCTACCTCACTGTTTACACCAAATCCACTCTGTTCAAAACAAAGATGTTTAGTTGTAGAACAACACACACACATATGCTGTACCGCACCCCCAAGTCAAAGCTCTACCAAGAGAATACTCTGCTGCCAGTGCTATTTTAACTCCAGCATCGCTTCGCCTCCCAGCGCAGGATCACTTTGTTCGCGGTGTGCGTACATACACTCACCGAGCACTTTATTAGGACACCTGTACACCTGGTCATTCGTGCAGTTCTAATCAGACAATCGTGTTGCAGCAGTGTAGTGGATAACATCATGTGATCTGTGATTTTACCCGTGGCATGATTGTTGGTGCCAGACAGGTTGAGTATTTCTATAACTGTTGATCTCCTAGAATTTCCACAAAACAATATCTAGAGTTTAATCATAATGGTACAAAATAGAAAACCATCCTGCAAGCAGCAGTTCTGCAGACAGAAATGCCTTATTGATCAGAGAGGTCAGCAGAGAATGGCCAGACTGGTTCAAGCTGACAGAAAGATTACCATAACTCAGATAACCACCCAGTTGTGGGGAGCAGAAAAGCAGGTCAGAATGCACAAAACATTGAATCTTGAGGTGGATGGGCTACAACAGCAGAGACCACATCGGGTTCCACTTCTATGTGGGATAGAGGGCACAGGCTCACCAAAACTGGACAGTTGAAGACTGGAAAACTTAGTCTGGTCTGATGAAACTATGGACCGCACCTGCCTTGTGTGAACAGTCTGGGCTGGTGGAGGTGGTGTAATGGTGTGGGGAATGTTTTCTTGGCCCCAGTCATCACGTGAATGCCACAGCCTATTTGAGTATTGTTGCTGGCCATGTACAACCATTCATGGCCACAGTTTACAGGTCTGCTCACTTTTGCATCTGATTTGAACTCAATCCACCAATCCCTGTTGTCTCAAATGGACATCAAAAAAGGATAAGTTTGTCTTTTGCTTTGCCATGTGTGCAGCTGCATCTCCAAAAGCAATTCAAAGTAGGCGTTTTTGAGTTTTAATATTGAGATATTAATATTGATTATATTGAGATATTAATATTGTATTGAGATATGAATATTGAGTTCTTCATACCTAATTAGTGGACACAGCAACAGATATGTGTGTCTTTATTTATATTCCAACTATTTTATGCCAGAGGCATCTCAAAGTTGATGTCAGCATCCAAAACAAAATATGGAAAACTGAGTGTTCAGAAATCTTGGGGCCTAAATCTGTCCATGCAGTTGTTCAGAGATCTAGAAGTACTGACCGTACTCTTGATATATTCACTAAAGCAGACTGTAACAGAACCTACCAAGATTACAAAGAAATCACCACATTGTCCACCACTAGCTCCAGGTCTGAGGGTTAATGGAGAAACCGCCAGCGATAGCTCCCATTATCCCTGCCACAGTTCAGAAGGCCAGTCTTCAAAGCCTTTTTCTGAGCCATGTTTTTGATCAGTCACTTGCTTTTAGCGACCTGCTATCATGCCTTGTTCTGTTAAACATTTAATCAGTGGAACTCTTGGTGTCCCTGCTGGCTCAGTCTTTATACTGCCTTACAGTGCAGCAGTGAGTGACTGACTGATTGGACAAAAGGCATAAACAGAAAGCAGTAATAATGGTGAAACACCGTTAACAGAGGAAACACACAGGCAGAGGTGGGTAAAGTAGCCTAAATCAATACTCAGGTAAAAGTTGTCTTATGCCAATGAAATAATTAGTCCAGCTAAAATTAGTTAGCTTGGCAAAAACAATATGAGCAAAAAAAGTAGTGTAAGTTCTAATTGTTAATAAATAATAAGATTGTAATTGTAATGAAAACTTGTTGGTGAAAAAAATGCTAAAACAATGAAAAGACGGTATATTGACCTAAAAGTTATATGATAATGTACCTGTTAATAAATAATAAGTAACAGTGTAACAAATTGATAATAAATTGGTAAGATTACGGTAACAACTTATACTAACCAAAATAACTGATAACTAGTTGGTAATAGTAGTGGAACAAAAATAATTCTAAGAAGTTATATCAATCTAAAAATTACATTATACATTTCTACTTGTTAATAAATAATAAGTAATAATGGCATTACAAATTGGTCATGAAATGGTAAAATAATGATAACTTATACTAACCTAAAAAATCCATGATCATTTTCGAGTTGTTAATAAATAATAAGCTAGTTATTGTGGTGATAACTAGTCTGTAGTAGTAGTCTAACAAAAATAATTAAGATATAAATCTAAAAATGACTTTAATATGTTGAAGTAGTTATGAAATAATAAGTAATTGTAGCTTAAATTGGTAATAAAATGGTAAAATAATAGTAACAAATTATACTAACCTAAAAATTGCATGATACTTTTCGAGTTGTTCACAAATAATACGTCAGTTATTGTGATGGTAAACAGTTGGTAGTGTATCAACCTAAATTATATGTTCATGTTGTAATTTTTAGGTTGCAGTAATTGTGGATGAAATTGGTAATACAATGGTAAAATACTGGTAACCTAAAAATTACACAATCACTTTCTAGTTGTTGATGCAAAATTCAAGATTCAAAAATCTGTTGAATCTTAAAATAATGTTAAGAATTTTACTAGCCTTAAAATTACATAACAATTTTCTAGTGTTTAAAAAATAGTAAGTTAGTAGTTTTAGTGGTAACTAGTTGGCAATAAAATAGAAAAATGTTAACACATCCCTTTTTTTTCTTTTTTTTTTTACATTTATAGGGATGCAGTATCCAGCTCTTCCTGCATAATCAACACACTCCAGTTTTTTAAGTCCTTATACGGTTTAACAATATTAGGGGTTTTACCCAAAAAACAATGCAGTAGATCTACTGATATGATGTCAGTGCAAAATACTAATTCACTTGTTTCTGCTGTGTTTCAGGCACAGTATGATGTACAGACTGTAATTACAGTCAAACTAGATTGTATTGGCGCAAATTTCTTTTCATCTCGTATCTCAGTTGCTGCTGAAGCTCACATCAGGTGAAAACATCACTTGTTCTATATAATGTGGGTGATAAATTTAGCTATTTTGTTAAAGGGTTGTTACCCAAGAATAGATGATGTAAATATACAGAGATTACACAGAATCAGAGCTGGAAAATGCAACATCACATCAGGTTCCTTTTCTGTTCTCTCGTAACAAAACAGTATTATACTGTTATAAAACTGACACCTATAAAACACCACGCCACATATACATACATCACTGTACAACCTCTTTATCTTTCTTTATCTATTTAATAACATGTAGAAGATTGGCATCCAATTCTTGACTAATTTATCACCAACTTACTGTTAACTGTTACAATTAGCATGTCATTTTTAGGTTGCAATACAAATTTGTTATTGGTTGCAAAGCAACATGCAACACTTAGTATTCAACAGTACATTACTGTTATTTTCTTCAAAAGTTTTAATGTTTGGTTTGATTATTCAGCTTTCTGATTGGAAGTACAGCTTTCGTGAAATCATCGCTAAGTGATGCTTTTTTCCCATCAAAGTAATCAATTAGGGGCAAAACTTTGTGCATCCAGCTTATATCATGACTATTAAACATGTGGGGTACCATAGAAACACCATAGCAACCATCGGGAATACCACAGCAACCACCTAGCAACACCCTAACAATTTTAGATGCTACTGCAACCACCTAGCAACCAATTGGAATACCATGGCTGCGTCCCAAATCCCACAGTTCTATTCTTTACATACTCATCTACTGAATGTTCTTCAAATGGTGGTGTGCTATTTAGCATTGTAGTATGCAGTTTGGGATAACAAATGGTTGTCAACACTTTAGCAACCACCTAAAATACCATAGCAACCATCAGACAGCACCCTAGCAAGCTTAATCTGCGCATTCACTGCATTTTCTTTAGGAAATGCTCTTTTCTATATATCATATTATTATCACTGTTCTGCAAAGTAAAGCACTACTGAGTCACCTGCAGAACTTCAGTCGAACGTCTTAGTACATCCACCTTCTATTACCATAGGCACTGAAGTCTGTTAGACTCTGATTTAGGCCTACTGTTGGACCCTTTTGAATTGAAATAACATGCTAGCACTCCAAAGTAAGAGGTGTGAGCAACAGCAAAGCCGTCCAGGAGCAGAACAACAGAGTGAATTAAATGCAAATGACTCAATTGGAACTGAATAAAATGTAGGCTGTGAATCAAACGGATTCCTTTTTGCATTTTCAGGCACTATTGATTTCATCGGCTATGTTTCTTCAAATCGTGGCAGGGTTAGTCAGTCTACATGCTTAAGAAATGCTTCTTCAAGGGTAAATGCAGTGCTTATATCTAGAACGATCTAAAGTCTTTCATGGTTAAATGATTCTTTGCGTGCTGTAATGGTTCTTTGGATTGATGGAGAATGTGTTGTGTAGGTTTCTATGAAGATCCTTTATGAAGATGGTTTTACGTAGCACTAAAAAGTTCTGTAAGGATAACAAGCTTGTAACAGTAGACAAACCCTTTTTGGTGCCAATAAGGCGGAATGATCCCTTAATGCAATGGGACGTGACGTCCATTCCCAAGCCCTATACACCAAAGTGCATTACAAGAACGTTAAATGACGGTTCAGTATAGTTAAAACCAAAGATCTGTTGCTCTTCACACAGCAGAAGTGATGACCAGTTAGTGTAGGTTACTGCAGGAATGGACAAAGAAATGAATGTGCATTCTAGTCAGAGCACAATACTGATGACGCAATAGAGTCCCATTTCAGTCACAGTCGTACAGTATTTACTAACATAATTGAGTAAAAGTATTAGCATGTGAAATGATATGCTAAATCATGCTAATGCTTAATAATGCTTAATAACTCCCAGCTCAGACTGATGTTCATACATTGAGGCTGTGCTTTAATATCAGGTCTCTCTCTCTCTCTCTCTCTCTCTCTCTCTCTATCTCTCTCTCTCTCTCTCTCTCTGTGCAGTGTAACTAGGCCAAGCTGAGGTAAGAGGGTGTCATCAGTGTTGGAATACAGTTAGAGAGAGGGAACATTTTTACACACACACACACACACACACACACACACACACACACACACACACACACACACACATACACACACGTCATGTTATACCATGTCAGAATAGCATGTCCAACATGTATTAACATCTATACACATACATATATATGTCACTGCTGTCAGAACAAAACCTGATAATTCCACAATGGTAATTTTACAGGAGAAGGAAAAAACCTACTTTACTTTTAATGTAAGTCAATGGAACCAGACATCTTTCCCAGTCATTTTGGGCCATTTCTTTTGGCCCGTTCAGCATGAAAATTACACACAATATATAGGTACTTTTGAATTATTTAAAAAAATAAAAAACGACAGAAATGGAGATTTTTTTTTCTGACAGCAGTGATTATATATACAAATATACATATTACCCTTCACATTGTGTGTGAATTTCATGATGAATGGACCAAATGAAATGAAATGAAATGATTGGGAAAGATGTCTGGTTCCACTAACTTACATTAAAAGTAAAGTGTGTTTTTCCCTCTCCTGTATACAAAACATATATATATATATATATATATATATATATATATATATGCACACACACACACACACACACACACACATTTATACAAGATTAAGGTTCAGTGACCCTTATTAGTCCCACAGCAGGGAAAGTTCCTCTGCATTTTACCCATCCATGAAGTGAAACACCACATATACACTAGTGTATGCGGTGTATCACTGCATATTGTTGCTGTCATAACAAAAGCTTGATATAATACAAATAATACAAATTTAAGCAGAATACATTTCTCATATATCGCTGTTGTCGGAACAAAACCTTGTATCTCTGAAATGGTTTTTACCTTTAATGTAAGGCAATGGAACCTGAGTCATTTTGGGCGATTTCTTTTTGTCCATTCATCATGAAATCTACATACAATTAAACAGACTACAGGCATTTTCAGCGATATGTGAATACATGTATGTAATATTATATATAAGTAAGTATCTATGGGCCAGGACATTTCCAATGACCCCGAAATTTACTCCAGCAAATGGCAACATGCGCAGTCAGAATTTTCCAAGTCTTACTTTAACCCTAACCCTAAACTCAACCTCGGGAACCAAAGAGAAATGGTTTTGTCTTCCTGTTAAAAAAACAAACGAACAAAAAAAAAACATAACTCACTGATGACAATATAAACTCTTAACAAAATGATTTTTTCCACTCCAACTCCCTTCATTTCATACCCTTCCTCCCTCACAGATCAGCTCCCACACCCAGAAGCTGTCCTCAATCTATCATCAGGTCTTTATGACGAAGTTCGGAGAAGTTGAACTGGAGCACTCAGCAATCAAATGAAAAGGTTCTGATGTGATAAATATGAAGACCTACTACTCCTTCACTCCCCCAGAACAGCAGAGAAGACATGCGGGATTCTGCTCACGGAAAAATCGGGGATTACCCGCAAATCCTCTCCGCCGCCTACAACCGTCCTGCTCCTTAAACAAGACCACTCACGGAAGCACAGACGGAATGTGAATTTTTATGACTCCAGCACTGAACACTGCAGGATCTGCGTTCCTACCTCGATGGGGAACCCAGGAATGAAAGTTTTAAACAAGAGCTCATGTTTCTACTGTTTGAAAAAAAGAGAGAAATAAGTAATTTAAATAAAAATTAAATAAAATAATAAAAAGTAATTTTACTTTACTAAAATCACTGCCACTAAATGTTCATTCCTGCTTTGCTTCTCAGATTTGTGTGAATTCCATTATAGACTGAAAGTGCAAGAGCTCTTTATTTTACTACTTAAAAATACAGAATTTCTCTTTTAACTGTGAATTTGATTTTTTTTTAACATGCACCTAATGCCAAACTGTGCTCCCTGTGTCAGCAAAGTCTGGGCCCACAATGGTAATTATTCATTAATTATTTTTCATTTACAATATTTAACTTATTTTTACAGTAAAATACCATATTCATCATTTTACTGTGAAGGCAACTAATCCTAAGGTGTTTTCTGTAACAACTCAGCAAATTACTGTGAGGTCGAAGTTGCGTTGTGCCACACAGCATTATGTAATCTGACATCAAATAAAGAGTTAAAAATGCATAAACATTTTAACTTTATGATGTAACACATTTTAAGTTGTTTTTCTGATGATTCGGATTTTGGTGTTTTAAGGACTTTTTAATGATTCATTGACACAAACGGTAATATTGGTTATACATGTTTTTGGTCATATTTGTACAAAATATCAACAACATGAAAACTTCTGTTAATTGTGTATTTGCATTTTTAAAAATTGGAGAGTGCAAAACATCATTAAATAAGTCCATTGATATTGTCTTTTGCAAACATTTATAGTTCTGGTAAATGTGCCATCACTGTCCTAAGAAAGAATCTCAAAAACTGTAACTTTACAGGAGAGGATAAAAATATCCTTTACTTTTAATACAAGTTAATGTAAATAGAGTGTATTCCGAGCAATTTTGGAGCAATTGTATTGGTCCTATCATCATGAAATTTTCAAAACAACATAAAGGGAAGCTGACAAGCTCAAATTATGCAGAAAAAAAAATTGCAAAAAAAATTAAAAATTGATTTTTTTTTGTGGACAGCAACGATACGCAAGTATACAGTAAAATATTGGCTACTGAGTTGCATAACTTTCACAGTTGCTATGAAAAAATGTATTCCAGCCCTGATGACCGTGCAGTCGCAGTATACAGTAGGCACTTAACAGTTTTTACTGCAGGGAGTCAGTAACTGGTTATTTACTGTAATTTTACAGTGATTTTTACCTGCCATTTCTACTTTTAAATATTTTTTTTATTTAGTACTGTTTAATTATAATATATATAATATTATGGTTATATAATAATATAGTTATCGCAAGTTTACTGCAATCCATAAAACAAACACAATCCACTTTATGTACTTCAACTGTAATCTTCTTTGCTTTGTTACTGTTCAGTTTACCCAGTGACGGTGTGTAATCTCATATGCATGAAGTATAAACAGTGTAAATGAAAATATATCATCGCTGTCAGAACCATATTTTCAAAACGGCAACTGGAGAAGACAAAGATCTTCTTAGCTTTGAATGGCGGTCAAAGGAAGAAAACTTTTTGAAGTCATTTTGGAGCAGTTCTGTTGGCCCGTTCAATTTTGCTATTGTAAAGGGAAGGTGATGTTTTCAACCATATAGAGATCCAAGGTTGTGTCCTAACATCAACGATGTTAAATGTACATTCACATATACGTTTTATGCATTTAGCAAGAATGTGTGTAGAATTTTTAGGGGAAAAAAAACAAAAAAAATCAACCACCACGGGTTAAATATTGGTTAGCGCCTTAGCATCAAATCAATGACGACTTTTTAACGAAGTATAAACATGAAAATAGTGAGTGCACCTTTACATCTACGAGCGTTCTCCATGCAGTGAACGCAGCTTCGATTGGAGTAGATGGATTTCACTTGATCTTGACTAAATTTGTATTCCACCCCAGGTGGCTAGAACCCCAAAACTAGGTCAGATTCTGCATTATTTTGTCTATTTTTTTCTCTTAAAGAAACAAAGAGTTCTCAAAGTAGCAGTCTGTCCCTTTCCACTTGAACGTTTGATGCTAATGGACTTCTACGTGTCACCTACCAAATGTCCAACTTATCTGAATGTCAGAGAGAGAGAGAGAGAGAGCGAGCGAGAGCGAGAGCGAGAGATGGAATGGTGGAATGGTGACACATAGCTAACACATTGAGGTCACGGTGAAAAACGGCAGACGAGGGAAGAGAGGGCGCAGAGCAGAGGAGGAGGAGGACGAGAGACAGACGGAGACTCCCTGGGAGAGCCGTGCCGGAGAGAGAGGGATGAGGAGAGTCTGAGTTCGGGAAGCCCGTTTAGAACTGCTGTTAAATCCCCCGCAGAAAGTGCTTGAGCTACGATGGCTAATAATGAAAAGGCCTCACGCCAAATAACCAGGCCACAAAAAAAAAAAAAAAAGCGCCCTCCACCATGTGGCCATGTGGGGTAGCACAACAGCGTCCTGTTGTCGTAGCCCACCAAAAAGCCCTTGTAGCTTAAAGCTAATAAACGTGGGACTGGAAAATTGGTCAGTGACATTCTACCTTGAATTGGAATTACGCTCAAAAATTCCCAAGCGCAAACCAAAGGATCGTTTCGACATTTAATATGTCAAGTTTTTAAGCTTTGCGCTTTTCCCAACATTCAATCCATTTGATAAAACACTTAACTTTTTAAGGAACCTTGTATGCTTAGCGCCTTTCCCGACATTCAATACGTTCGATGAAACACTTAACGCTTAAGAAAAATGGTACGTTTAATCTTAACCTTCTGCAAACTTAAACCCGATGTGGAAATTAGCTGGTTGCAGAAATAGCTACACATAACTCCCAATAACGTAAATGAATATCATCGCTGTCCAAAGAAAACAATGTATCTCTATTTTTGTCGATTTTTATTTTTCTACATCTTTTCAACACACTGGCCGTCCTTTACGTTGTGTGAAAATTTCATGATGAACGGACCAATAGAAATGCTCTAAAATCACTTTGAATAAAATCTTTTCGCATTGACTTACACTGAAAGGTAAAAGTGTTTTCGCCTTCTCGTGTAAAGTTATTTTGGAGATACTTGTTTCCTTTGGACAGCGACGAAATAAAGAAATAGACACAGTTAGTCTGATAGAATCTTGTACAATTGATTGCGAAGGACAACTCTCGCTTACATACAAGCCAAAATGTGATATAGAAGCCATAACTGTGACACAGCAGCTTCTGCTTCAGCGCCGGGACATTTCTACTCGGAAAACAGGCCGTAGTGTGCCAACCGGGGATGTTTACAGCACCCTCAGTCCAGCCTGCTACACAAACAAGAACATATCCGTGAATGTGCAGCTCCAAACACTGATTAAGCTCCAGCAAATTCCTGTAAAGCATTGGCCTTCCGAAAGAAGAGTTAGTGAATCTGGGATTCTTGGCCATTTGCAACATTTGCCAATCCAAGAACAGGCCCGGCTCTTTCTGGGAACGCATGGAAACGGCAACTAGCACACAAGTCAACAAAGCCTCGTGAAGCCTATCCTCCGCTAGCACACTTCATTCAGCCTCATCAGGTTCTTGGGAAAGAAGACTAGGACCGGGAATTTCACAAGCAAGAGCTACACTCTTACAAAAAAAATGGATGTTCAAGGGTTCTTTAGTAAAGACAACAGTCCTGTACAGAACTATGAACACTCAACCATTTGCAAGCTTAGTTGTTCTTCAGATTGATGGAGAATGTTTTGTTTAAGGCTGTGCAGAGCAGTTCTATCTCCAAAAAGAGTTCTTCTATTGTTACAAGCTTGACATCGGAACCCTTTTCTGTGCTACATATAACCATTCTCTATCAATCACCATGCAGAGAGCCATTTAAGCATCCAGATAGTTATGAATAGAACTTCTAAAGAAAACCATTCCCTTTATTGAAGAACCCTTGAAGAACCATCTTTTTACATGGACTACACTTTTTAAAATGCTGCTTTCTAAATGGTTCTTATCTCGCAAGGATGGTGCAAGTAGCGAATGTTTTCATCTTGAGGAGGTTCTTCCAACTTTGATTAAAAAATAGGTTCTCCAAGTGGTTCCTCAGTTCCAAAGGACCAATTTGTAAGACAGAACTGGGGCTCAGGATTGGCCAGGATTAGGATTGTATAGGACTAGGATTAGGACTACAGCGAGCGGGAACATCTAGAATGTCCGACTGGAGGACGTCCCCTCAACACTGGAGATGTTTATCAGAAGTTTATTCTAGAGCCAACGATCCACAAAGATCTTTGGAGACAAGTTCGGGAAAAAACAACAGGATTCAAATGGAGGGGAACTCCTGGTTTTATGGATACGATAAAAACTTCTAAAAAGGTTTTCAAGGTGCAAAGAAATGATGCTATATATTTAGGAAATGTTACCGTTAAATTCATTTCTTTTACAGTAAAAGTGGACAAATGGATGCTTTCCCAGACAGGAATGGGTGCTGGACTGGAAATAATTCCACATATTGGAATACCCAATGTGAATGCAGAAGCAGGACCTGCAGGACTGAAGCAGGTATGCCTGGACTTACTGTATGTTGGAGCTGTTCCAGTACACCGCGTGCCTGCTGCCCTCGGCCACGTAAAAGTTGGTGAGGAAAACGAGCGCGAGCCCTGCGAGAGCCATAATCCCCCCTTCCCTCCCCGGGTATCCGTTTCTTTTCCCTCCGGTTCCTTCTCCGGTCACCGCGGCGATGCCACCATCCCAAAGCAAGACAAGCACGAGCGCGGGGGGTCAGGAGCGCGTGTTTTAAGGCGCGCGGACGCTGGAAGCGTGGTGGCGGTGGGAGTCAGGATCCATGCTGAGGGTCCCCATCGCTCCTTCTTAGCGGCACTCCGCTCGTTCGGTTTGAGGATTTTAAACCCCTCCCGCCGGGACCACCGAACCGCTCGAGCTTCTCAGATGAGGTAAAACATCAGAAGCGTCCCCTCAAAGCGCTGACCAGCGTTCCTCTCTCCTCGCTGACCGCTCTGAGAATGCAGCGGGTCCCGCGCGCGAGACGCTCTTCTATAGCTGAAGATCCTTCACGCGCCTCCGAGACATTTTACACTCGCGCACGGAGGAGGGGCCAGTTTATTCAGACCGAGCGCGAGAGCAGCCTCGCAACTTCTCTCTCTCTCTCTCTCTCTCTCTCTCTCTCTCTCTCTCTCTCTCCTCCTCCTCCCACTACTATCCCTCTCTTCTCCCTCCCCCTTCCCCCCATGTCTCTCTCTCCGAATCTTTTGCGCGTCCCCCCCCCCTCTCTCTCTCTCCTTGTCTTTCACTCTCTCTCTTTGTCTTTCTCCTCCTTCGCTATTTCTCGTCTTTTCCTCTCTCCTTCTCTATTTATCGTCTTTTCCTCTCTCTTCTTCTCTTTCTCTACTTGTCTCTCACTCTATCTCTCCACTAGTGCCTCTCTCTCTCTCTCTCTCTCTCTCTACTTGTGTCTCCATCTTTCTCTACTCATCTCTCTCCTTCTCTCTCTCCTCTATGTGCCTCTCTTCTTCTCTCTCTCTCCTTCTCTATGTTTCTCTCTCCTTCTCTCTCTTTCTCTACTTGTCTCTCTCCTCTCTCTCCTTCTCTATGTGTCTCTCTCCTTCTCCTTCTCTACTTGTCTCTCTCCTTCTCTACTTGTCTCTCTCCTTCTCTCTCTTTCTGTATGTCTCTCTCCTTCTCTCTCTCCTTCTCTGTGTGTCTCTTTCCTTCTCTACTTGCCTCTCACATTCTCTCTCTCCTTCTCTACTTGTCTCTCTCCTTCTCTCTCTTTCTGTATGTCTCTCTCCTTCTCTCTCTCCTTCTCTACTTGTCTCTTTCTCTACTTGTCTCTCTCCTTCTCTATGTCTCTCTCCTTCTCTATGTGTCTCTCTCCTTCTCTCTCTCCTTTTCTACTTGTCTCTCTCATCTCTCTCTTTCTGTACTGGTCTCTCTCCTTCTCTATGTCTCTCTCCTTCTCTCTTTCTCTACTTGTCTCTCTCCTTCTCTCTCTCCTTCTCTACTTGTCTCTCTCCTCTCTCTCTTTCTCTACTTGCCTCTCTCCTTCTCTCTCTCCTTCTCTACTTGTCTCTCTCCTCTCTCTCCTTCTCTACTTGTCTCTCTCCTTCTCTACTTGTCTCTCTCCTTCTCTCCTTCTTTACTTGTTTCCTTCCTCCTCTCTCCTTCTCTGTGTCTCTCTCCCCTCTCTATCGTACTCTGTCTTTTTTCTCTCTCTATCTCTCCTTCTCTCACTCATTCTCCTTCGCTATCTCTCGTCTTTCTATTTCTCCTTCTCTATCTTCATCTCACTCTCCATCTCTTTCTTCCCATTTCTTTCTCTTTCTTTCTGCCCCTGTCATTTGTTTACTCTTCCTCTCTCTCATTCACTAACTCAACCTGTCTTTCTTCATCACCCTCTCTCCCTCCTTTTCTTGATGGCTCCATCTTTTATTTTTGCGGCCTGCTTCTCCTTCTTTCCTCTCTTCTTTCCATCTCTTTCTCACCATAATCCTTTGCTCTCTTTCTCTCCCTCCTCTCCCAACCTTGCTTCCTTCCTTTCCTTCTTTCCCTCTCCTCCCTCTACTTTTTTGCCTTTCTTCTTTTTGCTGTCTTTTTTCTGTCTTTCCCATTTCTCTCTCATCTTTCTTCCTTTCTCTTTCCCTTTTTCTTTCACTGTCTCTCACCCTCTCTATCTCTCTCCATCTTTTATTCTTAATCTTTTTCTTTCGCTCTTTTCCCTCCACATTCTCTCTCTCCCTCCTTCCCTTTCTTTTTTCTTTCTCTTCCATTCCCTCCCCTTTCCTCCTCCTCTCCTTTTTGTCGGTCTCTTCCTTTAGTTCCCACTACCTCTCTCTCTTTTTCTTTTGTACCATAATTCTTTTCTCTTTATTCTCTCCATCCTCTCCCAGTCTTTCTTTCTCTTTTCGTTGGTCTCTCCTTATTTTCTCTCCTTTTCTGTGTCTCTCATCTCTCTCTCTGTGTTGGTCATGTTTCTTCCTCTCTCTCTCTTTCTCTCTCTCTCTCTCTCACTCTCTCAACTCCTCTTTTCCTCTCTCCTCATTCAACCTTCCCCCATCCTCTTTCTCTCTATCTCTCCATCTTTTATTTTCAATTTTATTCTCTCTCTCCTCCTTTTTTCCTTTCTCTTCCACTCCTTCCTCTTTCCTCCTTCTCTTTCTCGGTCTCTTTTATTCCTACCATCTCTCTCCCTCTTTTCTTTACCCCCCCCCCCCCCGCCAAATCACCTCCCCCTTTACGAAACTTTATTTTACCTATAAATTAGCATTAGCATATTAGCCACTAGGGTAATTACAGCTGAGGAGGAACAGACACTTCACCACCGGTGACTTCACCCCCCCCCCCCCCCCCCCCACCTCCTAATCACTCACTCATTTTCCCAGCCTATTATATACACCTAAACCTTATACTCCCACCCCCCACCACTCCCACCCCCACACCGCCTCTACAGTATGTGTAAGTCTCCTCTAATACAGTATTATTATGTGAAATCCTCTTAGGCGAGTAAATTGATTCGCTTCTCTCTCTCTCTCTCTCTCTCTCTCTCTCTCACACACACACACACACACACACACACTCCTACGCCTATAGCTCATCTGCATGCAGGGCTCAGTGCTAATGGTGAGCGCACCTGTGATAGGCAGAGCACACACACATGCTCGCCTTCCCATCATGCTATGTTTTTACATCAAGGATGGTTTGTTGTCTCTCGTGTCACCTCCGGGCATGTTGCTGTGGCGATGGTGTTTTTATGAAGGGGAGAGATGCAGAGAGAGAGAGAGAGAGAGAGAGAGAGATGGGGAGAAGGAGGGATAGTTTTCGGCATTTCGCTCTCCCTCTGCTGGGAATGAGTTGGTTAAAGAGAAGTCAGAATGATTTATTGGTGGAGAAAGGAGGGAACAGAAGAAAAGGGGATGGAGAGAAAGAGAGGGAGAGATGAGGTGTCATTGGGGAATCCCTCCGTCTTCTCCTCCTCCTCCTCTTTTTTTTTTTTTGTTTTTCCACTATCTCTCAGCTGTCTATACGATCGGGCACAGCCGGCAGCTCGGAGTGTATGTGTGCTACACTTTGCTGGCCCTGTCTTCTCTTACACCCATTGTGTCAAGCTACACTGACTCTTTTGGAGTCTATTTCTGTCCTTCTTTTGTTCCCTCGCTCTCTCGTGATCTACCTGTCACCTCTTTGTGTGCCTTGCACTCATCTGTCTGCCATCCATCTCTCTCTCTCTCTCTCTCTTTCTATCTCTCTCTCTCTCTCTTTAAGGTTTTTTAAGCTGGCACAGGAGAGAGTGTTTTCTCTCCCTCCCTTCATCCTTCACTCCCTCTTGCTGACAGCATACAACTTTTGAGGCGTTGGTGAAAGCAATGCAAATACATTTGGCAAGAAAAAAAAGGGTTGATTTCAAATATGACTATAAAGTGCCTTGGCAAATTCATACCTCCTTAAAAACTGCATGCATTTCAAAACCAGTACTCAACGTTTGAATCATTCTTACTCAGATCATCAACACTGGCATTTTTTTGCACATACAGTCGTATGAAAAAGTAAAAAAAAAAAATTACACAAATTTATGATTTTCTGAGTGAAAATAAGTGGCCGCATCCCGAACAAACTCAAACGTGGCAACAATTTCTATTTGTTTGCCGAGGAAATTTACGAGGAAAAAATGAAACCTATAACGTGCCATACGTTTTGCACAGGCCACATTTTACATGTTCGCTCCAGCAAGTACACAGTAATTGTGCAAGCGTGTGCCGATAGAGGATGTGCTAACTGGTTTTCAATTCAACAAAAGAAGGCTTTTAACCAGGGGCGCCAAAACTTTTGCACACGATAGTAGATCCGATGGTGAGCTGTGACTATCACAGCTAGGCCCTCATTTCAGGCCATAAATGCCAAAACTCTGTCAACAATAAGAGGAAAAAACAACACCTCTACCATAATGGTAGTTCCTGCTAGCACCCCTATGGGACTCTAGTAGTATGTTAGTGCTAGAGTAAACTTGGACATTTGGGTTACCAGCCCTGAAACAGAGCTGCTGCGGTTTTCCGTTACTAACAAGCGGACAACTCTAACAAAGCTAGGTCTTCAGTTCAGGCCACAAATGTCAGCAACAAAAAAATAACTTTACTAGCGTAACCCGCCACTATCAGATTTGAACCAGAAACCTGATTTGGAAGAAGCATGTTAGTTGAAATCAGGTTGGTTGACGTACACTTTTGCACATACATGGTCCAAATCAGGTTTAAATCAGGTACCAACAGCCCCTGGGATTCTAGAAGTATGTTAAAGCAAAGCTAATGGTGATTCACACGATCTTCTAGATGAAGCACAGATGTTTAAAGCTTAAAAAAGATATTCCATGTTTTCTTTGAAGCTTTTAACATACATATTAATGGATATTTTACTTTGTAGCACCTAAAGAGCGCTAGTATAGAGCTGCTGCCGCGTTTCATTTTTTTAACAAGTGCCGAACCGTGGCTATTAGAGCTAGGACTTCGGTTCAAGCCATGTATGGTCAAAAACAATGGAAAAACACTTCTACCACAGTGATCATTTCTGCTAGCACCCCGGTGGCATTTAGATGTTAGCACCAAGCTAAGAGTGATTCACATAAACCTTTCTTGGGTCATTCTTGATTACATATAGTTATGAAGCTTGTAAAAGACACGTTTTTTAAATCTTATAACAGATTCTAGCATCTGTTGTTTACTTTGTAGTGGTTTTACAGTGACTCAGTAAAAGCCCCTATATTGTCCTGCATCTGTTTTCCATTTCTAACAAAAGGGCCAACCATGGCAATTAGAGCGAGGCCTTCAGTTCAGGTCATGAATGTCAAAACACCTCTACCATAAGGCTAATTTCTGCTAGTGCCCCTATGGGCTTCTAGTAGTATGTTAGTACTGAGTACTGTTAGTAATGACATTCTTATGATACATTTATTTATTTATTTATTTATGTAGTTTAACACACATGCATTTCAAGCTTGCAAAAGAGATCAACATACATTTTACCTTGTAGCAGTTCAAACATGGCAGAGCTGCTACTGTTCTTCTATTCCTAACCACTTATTCAAATCTGGTTAGACTCTCATCTTCACAATCAGTGAACATATCTAGACATATCTAGAACTTTGAGAAAGCCTAGAGTGACCTTTTTTCTCACAAAATTTGTCCAACCTAATGTGAATTAAAACATAACTGCTTGATTTCACTGTTAGTCCCTGATTATGTTATTAGTTAGTTCGAAAGCTTAGGCCTTCAGTTCAGCTCCTGAAGGCCTAGCCAATGGGAGAGTGCACTTGGCTGTTATCAACCTACAAACCACAGAGCAAAAAAAATCTGATTGGACAATTTTCCGTTGAGCGTTTGAAGAATTTAACCCCTTTGTTTACAAACCAGATCTGATACGAGAGAGATACATTACTACATGATTATTATTAGAGTTTTACTACAACATGAAAAAAGTGGAGGGAACAAAAACCCTTCAAATTTACATTTTCATTTCCCAAAAATCTATTATTTTACATTCTAACATCTTCATCAATTGTACTGATGTCACTTCCTGTGAGTCCCCCTAGTGTTATGATTCTGTGGGTACTGGAATAAAAGAGACAGGGCTGACTCAGCACTTTAGGTCTCAAATAAATGATGCTAAACTTAATTCTCTGCTATCGATTCATTTTTTTGTAACAAAGGATGACAGTTACATTCAGAATCAGTAATAGGTTTCGATTAAAAATATTGCATAAATGGACCAGAAGGGCAAATGAATAATCAATGAAATCTGATTGCCTCAAATATACAGTATGTATAAGACATCCCCTTCATGTATCCAGTCAAAACAGCCACGAAGTAGCCTCAGAAATTAAATATAGTTCATTTTTGAATATTTAATGTCCACACTTTGCCTACATTCTATTCAGGAGACTTGCTTTCCGTTGCAGGAATATTTTTTTCACATCTCCAAAGTTCAGTCTTAGACGTTGGTGGCACTTCTTCTATTCCTGATACACATAATTTAAAATTGATGTTGAGGCCTGGACTCCTGGGTGGTCAGTCTATTGTTCTGAGAACACCGGCAACTTTTGTCTATTTCCTTTTCTCAGTAAAGGCCTCTTGGCAGCTACACGTCCATAGTGTGAGTTCTCACAGTGAAAGGCTGGACTGAAACACCTGTGCATCTTTTCAGATCTGAAGCAGGACTGGAGCTTGATTTTGTCTCGAAGGTGAAAGCCTGAGGTGCTGTTTATCTGATGGGCACAGTTTTAGTGGTCAGGTTTTCCAGGTGATTGTTAGGAAACTTTTGGAAACTCCTTTTTTCCACTTATTTTCCTTTGACTTTCCACTCAAGTTGTCTTCATTTCAGGAGACTTGCTTTCAGTTGCAGGGTTATTTTCCCACATCTCCAATGTTCACTCTTAGAAGTTGGTTGCCCTTTCTTCTACTCATGATCCACATAATTTTACCATTGATGTTGAGGCCTGGTCAGTCCATTGTTTTGAGAACACCAGCAGCTGTTGGCTATTTCCTTTTCTCAGTGAGGGCCTCTTGACAGCTACACGTCCATAGAGGTCTTACAGTGAAAGAATGGATAGAAACACCTGCAGATCTTTTTCAGAAGCAAGAGTGAAGCTTGATTTTGTCTCAAAAGTAATCTGATTGGTGGTCAATTTTTCCAAGTGGTTGTTAGGGAACTTTTGGAAACTTCTGGTTTTCCAATTATTTTCCTTTGACTTTTCACTCAAGTTGGGAAAGATGTCCTAAAGTAAGGCAAAGTGTCCCACTTTGAATGACACTTCAGCAACACAAACCCTTCCATACATCAGCAGAGGGGAGGTTTTTGTCTAAGAGAGGAAGCTGTTGTCAGTTTTCATAAAACAGCTTTCATTTGCAGCGCAGTCCTCCCAATCCAATCGGCCCGTCTCCCTCTCCGCAGCGTATGATGAAAAATGGCGAAGCCGGCACTTCCGGCGCCCCCGACACAGCGGCCCTTATGACATTTAGCTCCGTTTTTCTATCCGTCACAGCGCTCCGCTTCCCTCGCTCAAATCCAATCTCCCTGCCCTCATATTGCTCAATCTAATAGGAGACCTCCCCCGGCTGCGGCTTCTCCCGCTCCTCTCCCGGCAATCACCAGCAGAGCAGCCCGGCTGAGTGAACTTTTGACACGGGAAGTGCTTCCCCCCAGACAGGGCCATGACGGATGGGGAGATGGATCCTATGCACAAAAGGCTGAAAGATTATAAAAAAAGGGGAAAAAATACATTTGTTTTGGTTTGGCTAGCATTTGCGTGGACCACTCGACCTTTAAAGTCAATTTACAACCCAGCAGAAGCGCTTAAGGTTTCCTTTTCTTGTGGAAATGATTAGCTGGAATAAGTTTTGTTCTAGACAAAGTCCAGACACTGTCTCTCTCTCTGCCTCTCTCGTGCTCGGTCTTTCTCCCTCCTTCGCTCTCGCTCCCCAAAGTGTTCAGTGTTGTGTTAGTAAAACGTGTTGACATTCCCTCCCTCGGCCTCCTCTCCCTCCTTGCTTGCTCTCCTTAGCTCCCTGTATCCTTCTCTCTCTCTCTCTCTCTCTCTCTCTCTCTCTCTCTCCCGCTTGCGCTCTCTCTCTCTCCCTTTCACTCCAGTGACTGACATGAATTTTCAATCTCACTGTTTACCTTCCACTGCTGTGCCTAAAACAACACTGGCAAAGATAGAGGCCACGTAAGAGAGGGAGGGAGGGAGGGGGAGAGGGAGGGAGAGGGATCTGGCGAAGGAAAAAAGGCAAAGAGGTGTTAGAGACGGCAGAGTCCTGGTGGGAAAGGAGGACTGAAAAAATGAAAGGGTGTGAAAAGAGAACAGAGGCTGCATGCATGAGATGGAAATAGTACAGTAACAAACTTAGGATACAATGCAAAATATAAATATGGATGTGTTTGTTTCATAAATTTGCACCGAATAACAGAAATAACCGAAGTACGTTTTACAAAAGCCAAAAGCTGCATGATTCACTGTACCCAAAAAATATGGGCACAAATATACACCAATCAGGCATAACATTATGACAGGGTACAGAGCTGGGTAAAAGAGGGGTAACAAAGTATCAGAGAAACAGATGGACTACAGTCTGTAACTGTAGAACTACGAAGTGAACCTATAGAGTAAGTGGAGCTGATAAAATGGACTGTGAGCATAGAAAAAAGGAGGTGGTCATAATGTTATGCCTGATATATATCTCCATATATGTATCTCCAAAAACTTTACAGGAGAAGGAAAAAACCTACATTACTTTTAATGTAAGTCAATGGAACCAGATGTTTTTCCAAGTCATTTAGCATTTTTATTTTTATATATATATATACATACACACACACACGGGGGGTACGGTGGCGTGGTGGGTAGCGCTGTCGCCTCACAGCGAGGAGGGCCTGGGTTCGATTCCCCGGCCGGGCGGTCCTCTCTGTGTGGATTTTGCATGTTCTCCCCGTGTCTGTGAGGGTTTCCTCTGGGTTCTCTGGTTTCCTCCCACAGTCCAAAGACATGCAGTCAGGCCAATTGGACGTGCTAAATTGCCCCTAGGTGTGAGTGACTGTCTGTGTCTGTCTGTCTGCCCTGTGATGGACTGGCGACCTGTCCAGGGTGTATCCTGCCTTCTGCCCGAAGACTGCTGGGATAGGATCCAGCACCCCCCGCGACCGCGAAGCGGCTTACAAAATGGATGGATGGATATATATATATATATAAATAATACATATGGGACATATTAGCACTACATACAGGTACTTGCACATATACAATGTATTAGTATTATTATACATACAAGATATATTGCTCGCTTATATATAATGCACATTGCTGTTGTCGGAACAAAACCTTGTATCTCCATTTTTGTCAATTTGCAGTTTTTGACATCATTTGAAAATGCATGTTGACCTTTATATTGTGTGGAAATTTTATGAAGGATGGCCCAAAATAAATAGCCAAAAAAGACTTGGAAAAAAGTCTGGTTCCATTGACTTACATTGAAAGTAATATAGGTTTTTACCTTCTCCTGTAAAGGATATGGGGTTTTGACAATATCTATCTATCTATCTATCTATGTATTTATTTATTTATTTACATATGGGGGCAGTCATGGGCTGGAGGTTAGGGAACTGGTCCTGTGAACGGAAGGTTGCCGGCTCGATCCCCAGAGCCTGTGACTGAGGTGCCCTTGAGCAAGACACCTAACCCCCAACTTTCTCCCCGGGTGCTATGGATAGGGCTGCCCACCACTCCAGGTAAGCGTGCTCACTGCCCCCTAGTGTGTGTGTGCTCACTAGTGTGTATCTCACATTGCATCTCTTAAAAAGATGGTTCTTCAAGGGTTCTTAAGTAAAGGAATGGTTCTGTTATATGCTTAGCATAGAACCATTTCATGCTTAAATGGTCCTTTGCATGGTGAAACGTTTCTACAGATGGAGAACGTATATGGTTCCATGTAGTACTTTTTGTTCTATGCAGCAACCAGAAAGAGTTCTTCCACTGTTAGGATGACAAGGTCTTAACAATAGAAGAACCATTTTGGCACCATTTTCAAAGAGTTCTCCGTAGAACCATACAACCTGAAGAAACATTTCACCCAGCAATGAACTATTTAAGCACAAAATGGTTCCCTATAGAATGCATGGTTCTCCCTCAGCTGTCTGTCTGAAAGTGCCTCCGAGGCTAATATTCACATTCTAAACTGTTTAACGTCTGGAAACGAGTTCCTCTTTCCTCACACTTCCTAAATCCAGTGCTACCATAGCAACAGCTACCAGTGTTAGCAGTAATGCTGTTAATGCTGTACTCGTTGCTGTTAAAGGGTTTATAGCTGAACATGTAAAGGTCTTTGAATCTCACACCTAAGCACTTAACAAAATCATCAGCCTCTTTTTTTTTTTTTTTTTGGTTCTCCAGTGATTCCATCTCTCTCTGAAGACTCAGAAGCTGCTCGCTGATAAACGAGGAGTGATTGTTGATCTCGATTGATGATTTAGAGCCTGTAATTTTAGCGGCCGTGTTAATAAATGTGCATGCAGCCGTACCATAGTTCATTGCCAAACTGTTTGCTTCACTTCTAGCTGGTTTGTCTTTGATGTTTTTCCACAGCTGTGGGATATTAAAGAGTTTCCTTCAAAAGATCATCCTGGAACTTTGAAGTTTTCTATTATTACTTATTTGTAAAAGGATGTTGAGGGTGTTTTATACTAGCCGCTTTATTAGAAATTCCTGCCTTCTACCTCCGTCTTGCTGATGTACAGTAACTGAGCAACTGTAATTAGTTTCTGTACTTAAGTGTTTTTTTCATTTATCTGTATTGAAGTTTTTCCATTTTGGGCGACTTTTTACTTTCACTCACTACATTTGAAAGTCAAATATCTTACTTTTTACTCCGCTACATGTTGAGAAATCTGTCGTTCCTTTTGGATTCTGTGTGTTTAAAAACGTAACATGTCAAAACGAAAGAAGCGCAAAGCAAGAACACCAATCAGGGCCCAGCGCGCACTTAGTTCTGAGCTTGTTTTGACCTGTTTGACATACTGACCCAGTGTAAGCACACGGTTCATTAGTGCAGTGGTGTAAAATTTTGGGAGGGTCTATTCAACATAAATGATGAACTAACCTAACTTTGTGTAAATAGACCACAATCTAGAAATACGTCCACATATGCAGTCGTGACTGACGCGTCTTTTTTCTGAATTTATACAAACACTTTCATTTGATAGTAAATTAGTTTTTGCTAGTTTGTTTATGAACAGAGGCCTACAGATCAATATAGTAAAAGAAAAACTCATTTGTGATCTTTAAAGCAAGTTTGTATTAAACTTGTAACTAAGTTCCAAAGTAATCTTAAACTGAAACTTTGTAAAAGTCATTTCAGAGCCTCTCGGTTCTCCCTGATGGAAATTGTTTGCCTTCAGTGTTTTGCGCTTATGATCATTTTAATAGACGTCAGTGTCCGACTAATTAATGACATTCTATTTAAAGACTGGTTTACCAAGAGTGACACTAAATAATTTTCACCTAAAACGAGTTAATGAAGTGAGTCTTGTTATAAAAATGATAACAGGACATCAGAGCCATAATTACTCTTTTAGTACTTTTACTTTTGATACTTAAGTACATTTGAAGGCAAATACTTTTGTACTTTTACTCAAGTGGAGGTCTAAAGGGAGGAACTTCTACTTTTACTGGAGTAATATTTTCTCTACTTTACCTCAAGTACATGGTTTGTGTATTTCGTCCACCACTGTACAGTTAACGGTTGTAGTTCATATGTTGGTACTCCGTTTATTAGCCATGCTCTAGTCCTTCGTAAATGGTCAGTTGCTGACGACAGAGCTGAATACATCTCTACATAACATATAGACACTGGGACTCTGTATGGATTAGCATTAAGAGAAGTAAACCGTTTCTCTCTGTAGGCCTACAAATGTAGTAAAGTCAATAAAATATAGATATTCTAGCATATTAACCCATTGACGCCTGAACACCCCGCTCTTCTGGAGTAAGAAATATGCTATGAAAGATTGATCAACTCTAAACTTCTGTGCAATGTCAATATTTTTGTAGTAAGCCATTAGCTGTCAGTACTGGTTCTGATATGATTGGGCATCCTTTTAAGATCTCATAAAGTGGACAGTAAGTGGATGGAGCTTCTAATAAAGTGACATCTTTTAACTCAAAACTCAAAAGAAATTGTCCAAAATTACTTAAATCTTGCTAACTTAACAAGCATTAAAATGAGGGATATTTTTTCCTTTCATTAAAATAAGACACATTACTTCATAACAACAGCTTAAAAAAAAGAACTGCTACATTTAACAGATTGGACAAAAAGAGAAAACATAAAATATAAAATGTGCCATAACATTCGATGAGGCCATATTTGTTTTCCTATATGTAAATTCAGGAAAAAACGAATTATGCCACAATTTTCCCAGGCCACATTTATGTTTCATATTTTCCCAATATGCTAAATTTAATAAATATATATTTTTAAATGTGCTACAAATTTTTCTCAGGCCACATTTTATGCTTTATTTTTTCCCCCCAATATGCTAAATTTAAAAAATCAAAAAAATAATTGAAAAAGTGCCAAATAATTTCCCAGGCCACATTTTGTGTTTTAATTTTGTTCCCGATATGTTAAATTTAATAAGTAAAAAATGAAAAAAGTGGCACCACTTTTTCCTAGGCCACATTTTATTTAATTTTTTCCACCAATATGTTAAATTGAATAAATTTGAAAAAAGATTGTGCCACAATTTTTCCCTGACCACATTGTTTTATTTTTTCCCCAATATTTTAAATTTAGCAAATGAAAAAATAAACATAAAATGTGCCATATTTTATATATATATATATAGTTGGTATATAATATCAGATTGTTCGGTTTGTAGTGTGTTCACCGTTTGACTTTATTACAGCTTCAGGACACTCAGTTAGACATTTTCAGGGTTATGTTTTTCCGAAGTTTTAGAGGTTGGTTGCATTCATCTACTTCTCACAACCCCAAACACATTCAGTGATGTTAAGGTCTGGACACTGTGGTGGTCAGTCCATTGTTCAGCTTCTTTGTTTGATGTGTCTCCTTTTCTCAGTGTGGGCTTCTTGAACAGCTACACATCCTTTCAGGCCCATAGAGTCGTCTTCTCACAGTGAAAGGATGGACAGAAAAACCTGTGGATGTTTTGAGACCTGAAGCAGCTTGATTTTCTCCTCTCTCTCAAAGATTAAAGCTTTAAGTGCTATTTATCTGATGAGGACAGTTTTGGTGTCCATCAGGTCTTCCAGGTGGTTGTTAGGAGTCCCATTTTCTCTGTTTCTCTTATTGACTTTCCTCTCCCTTATGTGCAACTATGTAACTGGATAGTATACATTACTGTAGTGATTGACTGAGTGTATGTATGAGAGAGAGAGAGAGAGAGAGAGAGAGAGAGAGAGAGAGAGATGGAGCACAGAACATTAGGGGTGAAATGGAACAGAGCGAGGGAGAAAGTGGGAGATTTATAGAAGTATGGGGAGAGGAAGCCGCCAGAAAGAGTGATGTGGGGAGAGAAAAAAAAAGGATTTTTTTGAAACGACAGGGAGGAAGGAGGGAGGCGGGGAGCAAGCTTAGAATAGATACACTCAACGGCATGAAATATTGAACGAGGGAGCAAGAAAACAAGAGAAAGGAGAGGAAAATGGAGAGACTGATAGAGATAAATACAATCGTTATTTTGCACGGGGTGTGCTGGGCGAGGAGAGTGCGAGATAGAGGGAGAGAGAGGGGAGAGAGATGAGGGAGGAAGACGGATGGTGGCGAGAATCCTGACTACAGTGTGAGGATGGAGGGGGCAGAGATCAAGAAAGAGAGAGAGAGAGAGAGAAAGAGAGGGGACAACATTGTTTGGATGTGGATGAATGGCTGGTTTGTGTTGAAAATATCACTCTGGAAAAAAGTGTTTCATCTCTCGCCCCCCCCCCTAGTCCTCCCTCTCTCTCCCTCTCCCTCCTTTGATCTCTCACTCACTGATCTTTTCCTCTTCCCCACTGTCAAATATTTAAGATGTTTGGCAGCTTTTGTTCAAATTACCATGCTGATGTGGTGGCGCCTTTCACGCTTGCCGCCATCAAACGCCACACCTACTGGATCATCCACCATACGCAACATCTACCATCTCCGAGATACAAGGTCTAACACATGATTTATTCATCCCTAACCCCCCCCAACCCATCTAAATCTCTCTCCAAACGCCTCCTGCAGACTGTTTGGTTTGGGCCTCTCCCTCCCATGATCAATAGCGTGCTTTTGGACATGCTGTCCTGTCTGATCTACTCACGTCGTGTTTTACCCCTCGGCCAAGAAAAGTCAGCCGGGCAGCTTTTCTCACCAAACCAGCCACTTTCACTTGCTCAGTTTAGGCCCGTCTTTAAAGCTTCAGCGCTGGAAACATGAAAGAAAGACCCGGCCCTCCTGCAGGCCTGACGCCACGGGGAGGTGCCCCCTCTGTTGGAATGCTGTGGCCTCTCACTTTTGCGTTCATTCCGTCCTAAACTGTAGCCAGGTCTTCAAATTGTGGGAGTTCACGAGATTTACAAGGATTTTCATAGATCTGCAAGCTGTTCAGATCTTTGTGACATGTACTCTATGTGCACTATACCCCCAAAATACCAAGGTTTCTTCTGAAATTGGAGTATTAATATGGAGTTTGTCCTTTTGCTGCGGTAACAGCTTTGTGGCATGCATCCGCCCCCCGGGCCCTGACATGACAGCCGCAAGAGCAGGCAGGAAGACGGGGCCGGAACATCGAGCGGCGACGAACACCCGCAAGTGGGTGGGGGACGGAGCGCAAAGCCCGAGCTCCGAGTGACGTGAGTGACAGCAGGAGGAGGAGGAGGACAACAGTGCTGGCAACAAGAGGCAAAAGGGCAAGGAGCAAGTCCCGAGGCCCCACCCCCTGTTACTCATCCAGGCTGTTTCACTACACCTCACATTTGACCTGGGCGGCCGAGCTGCCAGCTGGGGCGGTGATGAGGAGATGACAGCTATTTGACAGCTTCGAGTTTGGGCTCGAAGCAGCGAACTATTACTGTCAGACTGTAAAACTACACACACTGCAGATTCATACCAGATTAAAACAGCGATTTGATTAGTAATCATGTAATTTACAGTCATCTTATCTCAGTGGGTAAAACTAGTCCAGTTCCTACAGGGCTAAAAGCAGCTGTTGCGTAATGATCAGTGATAAAAGCCGATCAGTCAGCTCTGCCAGCTGTTCATTAGCAGAAGAAAGTCTCGGTTATTTTTCTGCCCTCCTGCTGGTGCAGGTGCTGGAGGCCGGCGTGTTTGTGTCTGTCTCTTTCTCCTGCACACCTGCAGTGATCTACGGCGGTGCTGATGCAGCGCTGATCGACGATCGATTGATGAGGCCTGGGCCGTAGTTTTCTTACCGAGCGTTTTCCAGCACAGCGCTGACATAAATCAGGTGCTCGAGCTGTGCTGCACCACACCGTGACCCTGTAGCTCTCACTGTGCGAGAGAGAGAGAGAGGGGTGGGGGGGGGTGCTCTGACTTACCACTCTTGATCCTCAAAACAGATTTGTTCTCTAATTTTATACAGTGCAAAGTTTGTTTTCAGCTCCTTCCATTTCATACATATGATTTCATGAGAGGACGAAGCCTGGAAAACAACAGTGATTTACTGCTAAGATTAACAAAGACAAATTTCATTCACTGTCTTAGTGAATTTCTCCATAGTTATGATGAAGCTCGTGTGTATTAAAATGTTTCCCCCCCAATATATTCTAATGATTAAAGCTTAAAGATGATTTTTGGCTTGAATGAGTACAAATAACTGTAAATATAAGATTTTATCATAGCACATCTTGAATATCGCTGCTGCAGGAAGAAAACCTTATATCTCTGTTTTTGTCGTTTTTCCGTTTTTGACATGATTTGAAAACGACTGTTGTTCTTTACATTGTGTGTGAATTTCACGATGAATGGATCAAAAGAAACGGTCTCAAAAGACTTGAAAAAATGTCTGGTTCCATTGACTTACATTTAAAGTAAAGTCGTTTTTTTTCCTTCTCTTGTAAAGCTACCATTTTGGAGATATGAGGTCAAACAAGGCAAAATGTTCGTTTATCTTGCCAAGAGGTGTGTCTTTGCCTTTAAAATGCCATATAATATAAAAAAAACAAAATGCACATAAATACAGTACAGCACAACAAGATGTATTAGATAAACCTATTAGAACATTGTTACGGGTCTTTACAGGAGAAGGCAAAAACCTATATTCCAAGCAGCTTTAGAGCATTTCTATTGGTCCAAATGTATATCCCTGTATATACATAGTACTGTTAACAACCAAGTTCACAGTTTAAAATCATTCATATGGGCTGTGTTTCTGGATTTTAACAGATCATTTGAAAAAAAGTAGCTGATAACTTGTGAGTTTGAAGAACAAAGTTCCAGATTCGCCTTGATGCCCCCAGTCATCGCATGGATTTATTTAAATGAAAATAGTTACTTACTGTATTACTATTATTTGTATTTCTTGCAAAATTAGTATTTCTGAGCATTTTCATGAAATAAATAAGCGCTTTTTTCTTAGCTAAACAGTGTTTTAAGGTGCCTAAAACTTGCACAGAGCGGTATATAAATATTCTTTGCTTGATTTGTTTTAATTTCATTTTTTTGTAATTGCCCACGAAGCAGAACCCTTGATGAAAAAGAGCTACAGCTGATTTAAGAGCTCCAAATCTTTTGGAAATGTTGTTAATAATTGTTGCATTTACAGCGTTATACAGTATATTTTTTTGACCAGTCTTTATGGCAGATTTTCTAAGCCCATTTTTCTTGGATGTAAAAAATAGCATGTTACTGTCACTGGAAGAGTATTGAGGAATTCCAGCCAGTACTATAAAAGAAGCCAATCAGCATTGGCATTCAAATGGCCTTCACTTCTCTGGCAGCAACACATGAAGTCAAGCAGCTCTTATCCACACACTCAGCCACCTACTGTTCTGATAACATATATGATAGAAAACAGATCTTTTATTTTATCAGTTCCTATTAAATCCCTGTAGAGACACTAGCATGTAACTGCTGCACTGTTTAAGGTGGAATGGAAATTTGAATAAGATGCAAACAACCTTGAGAGATCAGCATTTTGTTGTGAATCTGGGGCTGCTGGCTCAAAAACCAGTTGCACCTTTTATACGTGAATCATGAAAATGGTGAAAATGGCAAAACAACAAGAAAAAAAACAAAGATGGCGGCATTACATTTACGGCATTTGGCTGATGCTCTTATCCAGAGCGATTTACAATTTGATCATTTTACACAGGTAGGCCAAGGGCATTAGAGGTCTTGCCCAAGGACTCTTATTGGTATAGTGTAGGGCGCTCGCCCTGGTGGGGGACTGAACCCCAGTCTACAGCGTAGAAGGCAGAGGTGTTAACCACAACACCAATCAATGGAGGATGAGGACATATCCGAGCAGGTGGGAAGTGAGAAACGCTGATCTTAACTTACTTAGCTAGCATTAGTGTGTAGCTTATTGATTATGATTGTTATGCTTACGCTGTAGTCATTTTTTGTTTTTATCACTAGCTTGATTATCTCAGTGTAACATAAATAATGAATAACGGTAAAAAAAGGCAGAAGATGCATGAAGGCAAATATAGTTCGAGTTTGGGCTCAGCTGGTCTGCATCATGCAACTCCAAGTGTGATAAAGTTGCTTGCGTGAATGGGAGGGGCTAAACTGCTGTAGATATGTTCAACTATAAATAAATAAAGGAAATAATTTTGCACTAAAATAGGAAAATGTCATTGTTAAGTTTGTTCCCAGTCGTACCTCATTTTCACCTAGAAAATGAACAAACATGTCATTTAACCAGCTGTATACTATAAGGCAAACTGTACAAGTAACAGAGGTGTCAACGTTTGTCGAGTGTATATTTAATTGAACACATTCTTCTTCAGGGAAATCAGATGGGCGCCTCTTTCTCATTGCTGAGCGAAGTGTTGATGAGAGATCACTGGATGTGATGAGGGTGTTGTGGTCAGCAAAGGGACGAGTTCCATGGAAAACATTATTTCAAGGAAAAAGGCACAGCTTATAGAGCAATAGTATCTTTTCCAGCCTTTAAAAGCCTGGGTCAGCAGTTCATATGACACACAGTAATGGTGCATGTGAATTGACTGAGTATGTATATATATATATATATATATATATATATATATATATATATATGTGTGTGTGTGTGTGTGTGTGTGTGTGTGTGTGTGTGTGTGTGTGTGTGTGTGAGTGTGAGAGAGAAAAAGAAAGAGAGAGAGAGTGAGAGAGAGAGATGCACACGGTTTGATGTTTATGTGCCCTTAAGAGACCAGATAGCCTCAGGCAAGATCAAGATTGTCACGCGAGCTTGTGTGTGTGTGTGTGTGTGTGTGTGTGTGTGTGTGCGCGTATGGAAAGATCACTCAACCATATTCATATACACACAAATTTAAATCAGTATGTTTCCAGGTATGTAAAATACACTATAAGCTGTGACTGATGTGCATATCTGTTACAGTTCTTTGCTAATTTGGCTCTGGCAAATGGCATTTTGTTGAAATGTGAAGTAAAACACAACATCTGCAGCTATCTTTAGAAACAATGCACATTTACATTATAATAATATATATTATTTATTTTGAATTGTGGCATTTGGACACCTAGTAAGTCAGTACTTATGAACACCCCCTTTACTGAATATCACAGCTTGCAAACACCTTTTGTAGCCAGCTAGGAGTCTTTCTATTGTTGTGTTAAAGAATTTTCATCCACTTCTCTGCAATATTTTTTGGGTCACATTTCTTGCACAGTATTGATAAGTCAAGGGAACTGTCAGCCTGTTTTTCCTGAAGTAATTCATGGTGGATTTTGAGGCATGCTTTGGATCATTGTCCTGCTTTCTTTTCACCTTCCATTTCTTGACTGACTGTCATATTTGCTTCCACGATTTGCCGACAATTAGTGGAATCTATTCTTCACCTTCAGCTGTCCTTTTCATCAAATGCTGTTCCTTTATTTGCTCCAAACACAACTTTGGTGATTGTGATCAAATATTTATTTTATCAGTCCACGGCACTTTCCGGACCCAGAGAAGGCGGCAGTGTTTCTGTGTTTCAGTGCTATATGTGGTTTCTTCTCTGCATGGTAGAGTATTAGCTTGAGTTTTAGCTTTAGATTTTGTGTTATTCTTGAAAATGTTGCACTATTTCCCTGTGCAGTCTTTCCCAAAGTGGTGGACCCCTCCCCATTATTACTTCAGTCTTTTGTTGCCCCTGTCCTTTTTTTTAAATGCGGTGCTGGCATTAAATTCAAAAAGGACCTATATTTAAAAAAAAAAGTCTCAGTCCCAATCATGTATGGGAAATGTGATCATTTGGTCATGTCTGTGTTTATGCATCATACTAAGTTCAAAACTTTGGAATTCAATAAAATAAAAACAGGTTAATTAGAGATAATGTATAATTCTAATATGCAAGTCATTTACTTCACAGCTTTCAAACCATTAATGCGAAGCTGAATACATAAATAATAATAATTGATTTTAGATCGATCTTAGATCGATCGATTTAATTTAATTAGTATAAAATAAAACAAAATAATATCACCATATAGTGCAAAATCTAATCTCAAGGCAGAAAACTGACGATAAATGGATAAATACAGTAAGTTATTATTAGATAAATACACAATTAATTAACTCCTTGTTGTTCCTGAAATATTTGAAATGGTAGATCAATCGATCAGACATTATGCAGTGATTCAACTGCATTGGTTTTGGTATGCTATAATTAATTCATTCTAACAATATTATAAAATTTGTGCTACTTTTTTAGCCAAAATAAATTGGATGATGTTCATATGTAAAAAGTAAAAGGTCTGGTGTATCTTATAAAGCCTATAAACGTACTATGTGCAAGACTTTTTTTGTTAAAATTGTCAAAAGAAGCAAAAAAAAAGAGTCAGGAGGAAGAAAATACACTGAAATATTTCACTGGAGTTTTTTGGACACATACCTCTTTATGTATTTTTATGTCACCCCCACAGACTCCACACAGAAGGTCCAGCTCCATGGTTAGGTCTGAAATGCAAAATAACATTGTACCATTTGAACAAAATAGTAGATAATTCACTCACATCCTCAGAAGACACTCTCATTCAACATGTTTGCAAATATCAGATCCATCCGCGACCTCGTTATAAAATCTTTTGCACTTTGGGTGCAGTTATACATTTCCACCACAGAGGTCTCCAAATTCCCAAAACTTACATAGTGCAGCTTTAAGTTAAAATATAGGAGGTACTGTTAAAGGTGGAACCATGAAGCCGAAAAATTTTACTTGAGTGAAAGCAAAAGCATCTTCACTGAAACAAACATTTCTTTGACATTTAAACGAGTTTGTAAAACCAATACGTCATACATTTTCTTTGGTGGTCTGTGGTGCAGTGATTAATGAGTAATACAAAAGATAAATTAGCCCAATTATGAGCTGTTCTAATATACAGTGAGATGAATTGGTTGTAAAAAATAAATGTAAGATCTCTGATTGAAAGGAATAAATAAATTGTTGTATAAAAGAAAAACCAGAAGGAATGTAGGGAGAATTTTGATGGTATAAAAGAAAATAAGAGTGAAATAAGAGTTTTTTTTTTCTTGGAAATGTCTGAGTACAAATAGAAATTTGAATGTGCAAATATTCAGTTTGAAGAATACTCGAATGCAAATATTCCAAAATAACATTTATAATAAATTACAGTAATGTATTTTCCACCTCAGGTGTACATAGTACCCCAGTAGTATTTTTGTTTTTAAAATAATAATAATAATAATAATAATAATAATATAATTTTGATGAACTTCATGAAGTGTTTTCCTAAACAACAGTTTCCAATATGATCAAATTATTTTGTGATTTACACGCCTGCTCATAAAATATAGATGAAAAATATCAATATCATAAATTACTCTAGCCTTTTGAATGGTAGTGCACATGGTAGCACCACTCCAGTGTCAATATGTCAGTATGTCTTTTTTTCTGTTGGATGACAGTATTTCATTTTTCACTTCCACTCACCATCGCATCACTTCCTGTTGGTTCAAGCCAGCAGGCGGATTTGATTGGCCGTGTGGAGTAATTGCTGCCAGACAAGTTGATTGATTAGCCGATATGAGAAGATGACTCTGCTGCACTTCTCACATTAACTGCACTGCATTGATTCTCTCTCTCTCTCTCTCTCTCTCTCTCTCTCTCTCTCTCTCTCGTTGTGATGGAAGTGTAATTTCATTCCGTTTCAATTTTACCTCACTTGAAAACGTGTCCTACTTAGATCATAACTGCACTATGCGGAGGAGGAAAGGTTCTCATTTTTGCTCTTCTTAAGGTTCCACGTAATAACCACCATTTGCAAGTTCCTCGTTCTAGATTCTAAAAAGCTTCCTATTTTTATTCCTCTTTAGAAAGATGAACAGTTTGCAGATGTTTGCCTTTAATGCAGTAATACTGTTAAATTTGAACGCAAAACATCAACAAAAACATCATGTAAGTATCAGGTAGGGCTGAACGATATCATATGAAAAAATACATTACGATACATTTTATCGATACACAATATGTATTACAATATTTAGATTACTTTTTTAGATTCAATAAGTAGTAAAAGACAAAATAGAAGCACATATAAACAACAACAACAACAACCACCACCCTGCAACCTGTTTTACAAGCTGCACTGCACTACTCTAAATAAACAGGCCTGAATATGTACATTCTGTAATGAAACCTGTAGTTGGTCAGTGTTCTTTAAGATGACCTTGTTATGATCAGAAAAGCAATATGATTTATCACGATAATTACAAAATATTGTCATATTGCCCATCCCTAGCATCAGGAGATGATGAGTTCAACCCCAGGTGATGCCACAGCCATCCATGGCCGGGAGTTCCAGACAGCGTAATTGTGGATTTCAATATACACAGCATTTTGAAGTGGAACTCTTCGACCATACTTGAGTAGAAGTAATGCATTCTCATTTGACATGACACAGGAGGGTCAGATGTGCTACTGTTTTTATGTCATTAAACAGATTCAAGTAGAATGCACTTTAAGGCTATGCTCACATTACAAGCCTCATTGCTCAAATCCGATTTTTTGCTCAAATCTGATCTCTCTGACATGATGGATCACACTCGGTTAGGTAAGTGACTCAAATCTGTTATTGATGTGAACCAGCATCCTGAAATGACCCGCCTGCGCACATCCTACTCAATAACATCACATGAATGAAATCACATGCATCATCTGCACAAACTAACCAGCAGAACAAGCTTTGCTGAAGACCATTAACTCTGATCAGCTCTCGGCTTAGTTATTAGAACGAGACAGAGGCGAAAAAGGTGAGATGTGTTGTTTTTCCACTGTTTACAGGCTTTAACGTCTGTTGGGCACTGCTGCCATGGTAACACTGAAAGATAGCGCATGCGCAATGCAAAAAAAAGCACATGAATTCTGATCTGAGCATCGCATTAAGGTCGCATGGCCACGAATCGGATACGGACCCAATCTATCACCAGTGGCTCAGGTTGGATATGAAAAGATCAGATTTGTGTCCACACAGCCCTGAAAACATCAGATCTGAGTCGCATTACGGCAACAAATCGGATTTGTGCCACTTCAACCTGAGAACATAGCCTTAGTATCTTCTCATATTCCCATAGCAATACCCAATTTTCACAGCAATAAGACACACTTCTCAAGACTGAAGACTGTTTTCATTGTTTCATTGTTTTTTTTTTGACTACAGAGTTGTGTGTACAAGTGAAATTCACATCTGTCTCTTGGTGGTTTTAAGATGGCATCATTTTGGAGCATATTATAGCATCAGCAGAGGAAACATACGGGTAGCCATGATCTGCAGCAAGAAGTGCTCTTATTGAACACACCAGCAGAAAAGGGTGCACACGCCAACTCGAGGGGGAGGTCACTTCTAGACACGCACTTCACCCCAACAGTGACCTCCACACACAAAACCCAAACTCGACATTCGAAGTCCTTCTGTTGGAAGGCCCATGCTACCGTGAGCCGTTGCATGTGGTTATCTGATGAGCCACACCTCCAGAGTCTTAGACTATGTTTACAAAGCAGGTAAAAGTGGCCCAAATCTGATCTTTTTCCTCATTTGTGTATCAGTATGAACAGCAAAAAACACATTGAATCTGACATTTTCAATTCCAATTTGAGACGCTTTCATACGTGGTACTGAAATCCGATACATATCCAATCTGAGGCAAGGCAACTGATGAGTCCAGATGTCAACCATTGGATCTTTATAATCGCTCCTGTGGTGCTGGGAAAAATGAATCTGAAAGCTCCGGGAGTGACCGGCATTCTCTGGCCATCATGACTGTTTATCTCTGGACCAGCCACGTGAAGTATTGTTCTTTTGCACATACGGGTCAGTTTGGGAGCTGATCTGTTCAGACCGATGTCACATACAGGTCACATTTAAAAGATAATGTGAACACACACACACACATTTTCTAAGCCGCTTCTCCCTCAGGGTTGCGGGGGGTGCTGGAGCCTATCCCAGCGGTCATCAGGCAGAAGGCAGGATACACCCTGGACAGGTCGCCTGTCCATCACAGGGCAGAGAGACAGACACAGACAGTCACTCACACACTCACACCTAGGGGCAATTTAGCATGTCCAATCGGCCTGACTGCATGTCTTTCGGACTGTGGGAGGAAACCGGAGAACCCAGAGGAAACCCACGCAGACACGGGGAGAACATGCAAACTCCACACAGAGACGACCCTGGTTGCCCGGCCAGGGAATCAAACCCAGGCCATAATGTGAACAGCCAAACTAAAAAAAAAATGATCAGATTCGGACCACTTTTACCTGCTATGTAAACGTAGCCTTAGGCACCAGAGCCAGCTGGTAGCAAAACGCTACAAAAGAAACATTACACAGTGAGAGCTAGCCAGGCTAATGTACAGCCTCCACAGGGTGGATTGCATTGCATTCCAAAACATTTCCAAAACATTATGACCACTTACGGGAATACTTTTGTATATTTTGTACCATTAGCACATGTCAAGGTCTAGGACATATTAGATAATAAGCTAGTAGTTGACATGGTAGGTGGGAGAAATAGGTAGGTAATGACCTCATCAACTTTGTCAAGAACCAAGTCGTTATGGCTAGACAACTGGATCAGAGCAAGGACTGTGTGGTGCTCCTGGTCACCAGTCATGAGTACTTACCAACAGTGACAGAGGAAGGAGCAAACTATGAACTGGCAACAGGATGTTGAGCGCCTAAGGCTGATCAATGCCTGAGGGCAACGAAGGTCATTCCATCTGGTCTAAACTACAGAAAGCCTCAGTGAAGGAAGACACAGGAACTTTTAATGATTGTTACAGGAGGAATGTGTCACCAAACACTGTGCATGGCACCCTGCAACATCTAGGGTTGCATACAGCCTCTGACTGGTCAGCATACAAACGCTAATCCCTGTCCACTGTTGAAAGCACTTACAACGGACACACAATCAGCAGAACTGGACACTGGAGCAATAGAAGGTCTCCAAAGAGTCCTGTTTTCCTTTATATCATATGGATGGCCAGATACATGTGTGCTGTCTACTTGGGGAAATGATGGCTCCAGGATGCACCGTGAGAAGAAGACAAGCTGGTGTAGGGAGTGTGATGCTCTGCTGGGAAACCCTGTGTCCAGGCATTCTTGTGGACACCTGCCACCTACCTAAATGTCATTCCAGACTAGGTGTTATGCATTTGGCAAATGTTCTTATCCAGAGTAGCTTACAATTTAATCATGTTATGGATGCAGGGGATTGTAATGTTAGGAGTCTTGCTTGAGGATCCATATTGTTGTACTGTGAACCCTATGCAGGGAGTCAAACTCCAGTCTGCTGGGTGGAGGGCAGCAGCCTTTCCCCACACATTGTTCTGGAATGGTTTGAGGAACATGAGGAGGAATTCAGGGTGTTGCCCTGGCACCCAGATTTCCCAGATATGAATCCAATTGAGTATCTGTGGGATTTGCTGGAACAAGTGCAATCCACAGTGCCTCCACATAGACTCTTCAGGACCTCAGAAGATGCCCTGTGATATGCAGCACCAAGACAATAGTTCTTTAGCTGTTTCGGTGGCAGACAGAGGATCAACCAGCACCTGGTTGTAACATTTGCACTCGTACCATGTAGCACAGCATTTGCTACCAGGGGCTCAAGGAGGACGCTGGAGGCAGGATTCGGGGTTGCAGCAGCCATATCTTTTAATTTACCCAAATAAACAACACAAAACAAATCTAACCAAACCAAAACGTACGCTGGCTTAATTTCAACTAGACTTTTCAGTCCTTCTCTTCACCAAGCTTATCAGCTCAGGTTTCATCACCTTCCTGCCAGCTCTCGTGGCCATCATCGTTGGGACCCGGGGGGCGGGTGAATGCCACATACCACTTTTGGCAGAATTGCTCAAAATCATTAGGTTCTCAAATCAAAGTTTACATTTTCATTTGTAGCATATATGTTTCAATTGCTTTTGTAAAATAAAGTTAATTTTGCACTATTTTTTTTAAAAGTTATTTCACGTGCCTTCTATGAATCCCTTCAAATTAGGCTTTGGGAATAAGTTGCTAGCCACCTTTGATCATGGGGTAGGATGTTGTTTAAGAAAGCCATTTCAAGAAGTGTAAAATGCTATCATTAGGAGAGTGCTCCTGATGATAGACCCACGCTATTGCATCGGCAGTAATGAGTGCTTTGGTTCCTAATGGCTGTGGAGCATTAGAGACCCGTGCTGCTCCTGGTTGTTTGGTCATTGCATCAGCAAGCAAGTGGTGAGCATCAGAGGTGGTTTAGAAAGGCCTTGTGAAGCTCTACACAAACAGGATGATTCCTCCTATTATCTACTCTGCACTTTTGGGAGAGAGAAACATCCCCTTTGTTGGAGAACGCAGGGTGCAGACGCTGTAATGTTGTTTTCAACTTTCAACTTGCTTGTTATATTGAAGCTGCACTCTCTCTTGGTAAATGTACGTTTGTGTGTATGTTCCCACCTGAGATCTCATTAGTGAGCCCAGCACATGCTAGTGGTGACATTTGACATCGCAAAAATAAAGGGTAGAACGGCGGAGGCAGACTTCTACGGGAGGCGTTAATTGTTGCGCCCCTTGAAATTACCCTAAAACATTCATATTAGCTGTGGTGGCTTTGGTTCCATTCCTGTACACCTCTTTTTAATTCTCTTCTAGCACCAAGTTTTCCCCTAACTTTGCTTCTTTAGTTTTGTGCTGGAGCTATGAGGCAAATGCCAACATTTAATGGAAACTTACAGGGACTGGAAACATGATGTAATGGTATAGTGTTTTATGGGTAATCATCCATTTTGGCAGAGGTATTCAGTCTAGGCTGGTTAAGAATAGTCAAATGAACCTTCCCTGCCTATATGCTTTTCTTTGATTTTGCCCAATCTTTATCCAATGGACTTAATAAATACATTGGCAAATCTGACTAGCATGTGGCTCTTCATAGCTATGGCTAGCACCAAGCTCATGTCATATGGAATGCATTAAATTCATTGCACATGTATGGATTTTTGTGGGGTTTAATATAACACAGTACAGAAAACATGACCAAGCTAGGTGACCAGCTAAACCAGCACCAGATCTGTAGTCCAGCTTAGACCAATATGGAATTCATGCTGGCCTGAGCTGTTCATTTTTTCACAGTGTAAGAAGAAACTTGTAAAAATGTTATCTTTTTTAGCCACGCCATTGCTAACTACTTCTAAATAACTTAATATAGAATAATATAACATGCTAAACATGCTCTAATACACTTAAAATGCTCTGCCTTGGCTTAGGATCGGGCTGTGGAAGGGTTAGGGCTTTGGGGCTGGGAAACGTGAAGACTGAGAGTGAATGTTTTCCACTGTCAGACGGAGACTGATTGCTGATTGCTAATGCGTTCTGTGGGTGTTGAGTCTTCATGTAGGTGGCTGATTGTTGGTGCCTGTGCGAAGGGTGAAGTGCTGTGTCATCGGCAGAGACAAAGCAGCTTTCTGGTACAATAATGTGGACATCTCCAAAGACCATTAGAGAGAGCGGGATGGTCAGTGGGAAGACTAGCATTAGCTTTGTGGCTAAGCACATTGTTGATTGGGCTAAATTGAATGAAAGTAGGCTAGCTGCAGCCTCTAGTCTTGAATCCAAATGCAAACACTTACTGCAATCACTTGCAGTATATAACAGAAGTTCCATTTTTTGCTGCTCTTGGATGATTTTTGGGATGAAAGGAGACTGGCTACAGTCTGTGGTGGTACAATAAAGTTCCTTATTTCTGTTAAAGAAAAAAAAAAAGATTCCTCACATGTTAAAGCATATGTAAAACACACACACAGCTCATTAGGGTCTTTTGAATTGGAGAAGAGTTTTGGAGAGATCCACATAGTAGCACTTAGCAACTAAGGGTGGATCATCAAACACTATTGTTCGGAAATTCGCAGTTTAGATCAGATGCTGTTTTATCATGTCTGAGTGCGAGGATGTGCAGAGAGAGTATGTGTTCACCAGATGAGACTTTAAATCTATATCTCATATTTCACAATGATACCACTTTTCAGAAGAAATATTCAGGCAAGAATGACAAAGCATTCCATTTGAAACATAAATGTGGATTTGCATTGGTTA
>NC_051213.1:42093932-42171432 GCF_015220715.1 Pygocentrus nattereri | reverse complement strand
GACTCAAGAGTTGACCCAGACCTCCAAACCAGTGACGTGACAGTTGAATCGGACTCCCACCTCAGTAACTCGAGAATTTATTCAGACTCACACTCCAGTGACAAGACTTGCTTTGGACTCATACCCCAATGACCCAAGATTTGACTCTGACTGTGAACCGAGACTTGACTCACACCCCTGGGACTTGAGATTCAGTCACTGGTGACTTGATCTGGATTTGCACCCTAGTGTCTAAAGACTCAAACTCTCACCCCAGTGACTTGAGACTCGACTCAGACTCACAATGCAGTGACTTAGAACTCAACTCTGACTTGCACCCCTGGAAATCAAGACTCAAAATTGCAACCCAGTTACTTGACCTGGACTTGTACCCCAGTAACTAAAAACTCAGACTTTCACCCTAGTGACTCTAGACTTGACTTGGACTCAGATTGCACCCCAGTAACTCAAGAGTTGATTCAGACTCAAAACCCAGTGACTTGAGACTTGACTCTAACTTGCACTCCAGTGATACTGACATACTGTTAAGTGCTGTGATTCGATAACAGTATGTCATGAACAGTATGTTAGAACCCACATAAGACATGTGTGATGATATAGGCATGCAGTTTGCATAATGCTAATTGAACTGAATTCAGAGCCATCAGCCAACTGTGTTGGCACACTGTGGAATTAGACCTCCGCATTTAACCCATCCGTGCAGTGAAACACCCACATACATGCACACTAGTGAACACACACACTAGGGGACAGTGAGCACGCTTGCCTGGAGCAGTGGGCAGCCCTATCCACGGCGCCCGGGGAGCAATTTGGGTTTAGGTGCCTTACTCAAGGGCTCTTCAGTCATGTCAACTGAGGGGATCGAACCAGCAACCTTACGGTCACAGGGCTGGTTCCCTAACTTCCAGCCCACGACTGCCCCACACAATAATACACAAGCTTCCATCATATTAGCCTCACAAAACTTCCAGTGCAAAGCTAAAGAAGCAAACTTCAGACTGGAAACATGATCCACTACATTTGTGGTAAGAAGGAAATATGTACATTTGATGGTTTGCCAAACTACCCCTTTAAGCACACTAAACCTCCCCCATCTTACCGCTTTATATTCCCTTCTGTCGTCCCCTTTAGCTATCTTTATTGAGACTCCCTGAGTGTGTGTGCACATTTCGTGAGTGTCAGCACTATTTTTATTGTTTCTCTCAACCCCCTCAGTCTGTCAATGTACCGTGTCAGTCTCTTTCCCTCTCTTTTTCTTCTATCACTGCGATCATTTACCCTCTACTTCTCTTTCGTTCCCCCCATTCGCACCCCATTTCTCCTCATTTCCCTCTAACGCTCACCTTTGTCCACTGCTCCCACCCTTTTTCAGCCTTGCAGCCCTCACTCACTGAACATTGTTGAAAGAGGTTTACTTTCTTTACTTTTTATTCTGTTTACAGTGTACACAGCAGGATGGATTGCACATTTAATGACAGTGATAATAAAAAGAAGGGGAAATATAATTGTACTACACTCTTCAATAACTTGTGAATGCTTACAATGGTTGAAGACACAAACACTGCATACAGCAAACAAACAAGCAAACAAAAACAACTATGAGCATACAGTAACAACCATCATTAAAGGGGCATTCCGGCCTAAAACTAGCATTAAATGTGTTATTTTTGTATAATGCAGTAATCTATAGCGCATTGTATCCCTCAACCTCGGTTTGATTTGTATTCATATTTTCATTCATCAGTGTTCTCTCACTACAGTGCCCAGCATAAATTACACAAATGCATCACACAGATATTGGGAATCCCTGTGGTGTCAACTAATCATGACTGCTAGTCTCACCACTGACATATAGGCTAATACTTAGAACCCAGCTAATGTTAGCAGGTCTTACCTCCTGGATGTGTACAATATTAAGAGGAACACATTCACAGACACAGGCGCTCTCCGTTTGCCTTCTGTATGAGCTAGTTAGCATAAAAATCACCCAATTATTCTTGTCTGTCCAGAAAAATCAACACCAGAACAGCTATGGTCTTTCCTCCCACCTTCCAGATACATCATCAGAGGGGGGGGGGTTCAAAATCTCACCCTAGAGGACAGGTTGGCAAACCAAATGTTAAGAGTCTTTTGTCCTTTCAACAAAAATCTAACCACCTTGGGAGCCACAACATTCTGTCCATTTTACCATCTTCGCCGTGAATGTGTCTCAGTTTGTGCTAAATGTGCTAGTATAGACTGAAAATATAACAAAAAAGACTTCCTTTGCACTGCTTTAAGCACAAGCTCAGCTTTTCTCACATCTCCAGCAGGAAACTTTTTCTCAAAAGTAGAACAGTAGAAAAATTTCTCTTAACATTCAACCATTTATAAGGCTGAAGTCGCTTCTCATTCGCCAGCTTCTTGTTCAAATTTTCCCTTTCCACCTTAAATGAAGCCTGAGGCACCAGAATCTAACTGTTTAAAAATGTAAACATTTGAAAATGTAAAAATTTGCTGTGATTGCTATGGTGACCAACAGTCCATGCACCAGTTGGACTGTTAATTCACCAGGTCAGTGAATTAACAGTTATACCTTTTCCATTTTGGACAGAGTGTCCCTTTTATTACGTTAATTAATTTGGAGAGAAAAAAAAAAACATTGGCACGCATTTTTATTTCATGTTTAATTTTTTTTCACAAATTTAAATCAGCAAACAAATAGAAATTGTTCACTAATGCTATATTTAAGCATGTTCTCTGTAGAGAACTTTCAAATCAACACAGAATGTGATGCTTTCATGCACAACTGTAGACTACATCCAGAAGATTTACTGATTAATAACAGCATTTTTTTTATTTTTTGTACATCAAGAAATGATTAGCAGATGAAGAAACCCAGTCTGTTCCCTTCAGCGCTTCAGTCAGACAAATGTCTGCTATTATCACCTTCCCCTGGGCTAATATGTCTCATGCTGCAAGACAACTGCTAATAAACCAACAGCAATATTAACAAAGCAGTGTGCTCGGATATGAGCCCAAGTGTGAAAATATAGACTTACTTTAGTGTTAATAAAGGAGCAGATGGAATATAGCGGAGATGTCATGACCTACAAGTCATGGGAAGACCGATGAAGAGCTCAAGTGGAAAAACAAATGACGCAAATCAAATTGGACCGTCTCAGCACACACACAAAACACACACGATAAGGAGCCCATCAGCAAAGCATACAGTCAGCGATTAATCAGTGTCTACAGAAGTCGGCGACCACTTATTTATTTAACCAGTCAAAACAACCGTTTAGTACATGTTATTCATTTTTCCAGGAGATATTTTTGAGGACATGCGATATAAAACACCTTAATACCTGAATAAGAAACAGAAAATCAAAAAAAAAAAAGACAGACTCCTAACAGCCACCTGGAAGACTAGGTAGACCACCAAATCTGTCCCCATCAGATAAACACATCACTGAGAGTACTGTAAAATGTAATGTTCAATACCTGTTTTTTTAAAATGTACTATATTATATACTGTATTTTAACACTGCTGTTGTTTATTACAGAAATAGACTGTAAATTCACAAAAACAAATGACCACCTTTGTTTCAAAGACATTTGTGTTTAATTCATAGTTGAATGAGAGAAACTGTTTCAATGACTAGTCTTACAGATTTTTACCATCATGGACAAAAAAACTCTCTTTTACTGTTAATTAGCTCTGGTGCTGGACATTTTACTGTTTTTAGGAGACAGTTAAGCTCCACTATTGTTTCAGACCTGCTATAATCCACAGATGCTTCTGTCTGTCCTTCCACTGTGAGAAGACAAACGCTATGGATATGAAAGGATGTGTAGCTGTCAAGAAGCTGTTACTGAGAAAGTAAAAGCAAAAAACATTTGGGAATTACACAAAAAAAGCTGCTGATGCTCTCATAATGATGGACTGACCGCCGCTGAGTCCACCCCTGCTGGGGTTTTTAACACCTCAGTTTACATGCAAAGATTTTTGCCATCCAATCGAATACAATTGGATTACAGTTTCAGGCTGAGGTTTTTATGCTCACTCTACTGGACTGAGAATGGTCCACCAAAACCTGCAGACACGGGATAAGATTGGACACCCCTGGACGAGCAACAGCAACAGATGAGCAACTTTCACATTGAGTGGACAGTGTTTTAACACTACAGAAGCACAGCTGTGTCTGATCCACTCACACCAGCTCAACAAACACTAACACACCACCACCACCACCACATCAGTGTCGCTGCAGTGTGATGGTCCTCTGGGGGTCCTGACCACTGAAGAACATGCTAAAAAGGGGGCTAACTTCTTGGTTTTTTTTTCGACGCTAAAAACCAGTAACTAAAGGGTCTCTGACTTTTGCACAGTGCTTTATGTTCACTGGCCACTTCATTGGAAATCCACCTTGTAGCTCCACCTTGCTGTACACTTAGAGACTGTAACTCATCTGCTGAAGAACAATTTGCATAATGTATCCTTCAGCCCTTCATCAGTGGGGTCAGTTTCAGACCACTGAGCCACACTTAGCTGGATATGTTTGAGTGGGGGTCCCCTCTCAACCTAGCAGAAATGCTGCCCAATATACTCATAGCAACACAACACACTGCCATGTCAGTGTCACTGCTGTGCCGAGAATAATCCACCGCTCAAATAATATCTAAACAGTCAGCCTGTGGTCAGTAACTGACCGGTGATGAACGTGGTTGAGGGCAGCTTATAGTATGCATGACAACAGATGGGGTACAGTCTATTTGTACCCTTATGTAAAGGACCTATAACTATATTCAGTATGTATATGCTGTAAGCATTGTTATTGATGTGCTTGTGCTTATATGCACTTTTGTTTTTTGACCGTCTTCTGGTTTGTTGTTGAACAGAAATAAATTAATAATTGCAATGCAGCAAAAATGCAGCACAACTGGATATGCTAATCGACGCGAGGAAGAAGTCTAATGTCATTAGTGCATTTCTCATTGTAGTTATGTTCAATTTCCATATTTCATTTGCTATAATTATGGTATCCGATTTTTCCAATGTGTAATTAGAGACGCGGCTCGTTTTGCCGTTGTTGCCATGGTTTTGGGTTTCTATTCTGATGGGTCATTAGCGGGTTTAATAGTGTTCTAGTGCAGTGGATGGAGCTGCTCTCTTCAGGACCATTATGTCTTCTGGGAACAGAACGTCAATTCATTTCCCTCTTGGTGCGTAATGATCAGATTTGTTTCATTGAAATATAAAGGACCCTAATGTCTGTCTTCAAGTTTTAATGTTAAGAACTGGCAAATGATGCCTCCCTGATGGAGAGAGCGCATGTATGTGTGTCTGTGTGTGTGCGTGCAGACAGCAGTGTGTGGGTGAGTGTGTCAGAGCATGTGTTTTAGTGGATGTGGCTTCATGCAGATGTGAGCGAGGATGTACGCTCACTGGAAACTGCCGAGTACATCTACCTTGTATCAAGATCATTCCACTGAATTGAGCTGAAAACATATTTCGGACACCAGATTTGGACTTCAGATTAAAATCCTTTTGCTCTGAGTGGCTGTATACCTCAATTGTGTTCATTTTATTTTAACCCCATTTCCAAAAAAGTTAGGACGCTGTGCATAATGTAAATAAAAATAGGATGAAATAATGTGCAAATCATGTAAACCATATTTTTCAATGAAAATTCTACAAAGACAACATATCAATTGTTGAAAATGAGAAATTTTATTGTGTGTTTTTTTTTTTTTTTAATATATGCCCATTTTGAATTTGATGCCAACAACTCCTTCCAAATAAGTGCATCTGCTCGGCCATGGAGTCCTATTTTGTGAAGCTTGTTGCAGACAGTTCTTGTTCTGATGTTTTTTCCAGAGGCAGTTTGGATCACTGTAGTGAGTGATGCAAGAGAGGATGTGTGACTTTTGCATGTTCTACTGCTTTCTAACTCATCTACTCATATGATACCCATATATCCGTCCTTGTCACAAAAACAGCACTTACAGTTGACTGGGGCAGATCTAGCAAGGCTTGTACATGTGGTATCCTAGTTTGTACATGTGGTATCCTATGACAGTGCTGTGTTTAAAATGTCTGAGCTCTTCAGTAACAGAGGTAGCAGGGCTGTATCGCTAACAAGGCTACCTATTCTAGCTGATGTTAGCTAGGTCCAGAAATAGTTGAAATATATTTCTCAAACTAACATGCTGGGAAAACGTCCACTGAGAAGTCCTCATCACCATTCAGAGCTGAACCAATTAGCTGTAGTGTTAGCTTGTTAGCTCTGAACAGGCAGCCTCCTTTATTGATCCAACACAAATATCTACCAATTTCCTAGACTAGGGGTGCGGGAAAAAAAATGTATTCTTACATGCATCGTGATGCGGACGTGAACGATTCTGAATTGAACAAATGTCAAAAATCGGGGCGGCACGGTGGCGTGGTGGGTAGCGCTGTTGCCTCACAGCAAGGAGGGCCTGGGTTTGATTCCCCGGCCAGGCGACCAGGGTCCTCTCTGTGTGGAGTTTGCATGTTCTCCCCGTGTCTGCGTGGGTTTCCTCCCGGTTCTCCGGTTTCCTCCCCCAGTCCAAAGACATGCAGTCAGGGCAATTGGACATGCTAAATTGCCCCTAGGTGTGAGTGTGTGAGTGACTGTCTGTCTGTCTGCCCTGCGATGGACTGGCGACCTGTCCAGGGTGTATCCTGCCTTCCGCCCAAAGACTGCTGGGATAGGCTCCAGCACCCCCCCGCAACCCTGACAGAGAAGCAGCTTAGAAAATGGATGGATGTCAAAAATCGATTTTCAAAATATTTAATTTATAAAGTAATATTGATGGAACGCAAAAGATGGAACTTGGAAGTGCAGCGCCCGGACACTTTCTGAGGTGCACATAACAAAAACACACATGGGTGAGCAAGAAATCTGACTGGCTCTGCATTAAAAGCTAGGTTAGGTCAGGAGTCACAACCCAAATGTTAAGAGCCATTTTGTCCTTTCAACAAAAATCGGACCACCTTGGCAGCCACAACATTTATGTCCAGTATGTCTAAGTATGGGCGAATGTCCTTGTATAAGTTAGGTTACAAAATATAAATGAAAACACAGACTTACTTTGTTCTACTTTAAGTTTTAGCTGCAGCTGCTTTCCTCCCATCTCCACCAGAAAAGTACTTCCTCTAAAGTAGATCTGCTTCCTCTAAAGTTTGTTGTAAAATGTCTCTCAACATTCGGCTTTTTACGAGGCTGAAGTCATTTCTCATTCTCCAGCTTCTTCTTTGAATTTTTCCATTCCACCTTAAATTCTGAGGCACCAAATGTAAATGCGGCACCATTTAAGGTGGAACGGGAACATTTGAAAGAGAAGTGATTTCATCCTCACAACCTTTTAGTGTTTGACACTCTGCCATTGCAGATTTAAGTTAACTTGCCAGGAAACCAACTGCACTGCTTATAAATGCGAATAACGCATCATTGCTAGGTGACCTGCAGTCTGCAGGGCAGTCCTCAGTCATTGTCATCAGCGTCATGTTGCACGATAATCATTCTATAATCGCATCGCAGCCTCTGAATTGTAATTGAATCGTGAGGTGCCGAGAGAGTCCCACCCCTATCCTAGACTACTTTTGTATTTAAATGTATTTATCTGCATTAGCCAAAGCCCTTTGTGTGTTTAACCCCGGCACATCCCTAGTTAACTGTTAGCAGCTGCTTGAAGTGTTACTTAGCAAACTCAGGATAAAAAAAAACTGGTATTCAACCAATTAGGCTGTGTAGGAGGAGCTAATGGTAGCACAGAATTCTTTAATGACTAATCAAAAGGCCTGTGGTGCGATAGAGCTTCATTTAGACCAAGTATGGAGAGAGAGGTCCGGCCGAAAATTGATGCGCTTTCACTTCTTTGCTGCACACTTTCCTTTCATTTGCCTCTTTTCTAATCTCCTATGTTGCCTTTCATCTTTATCTCCTCTCCTCCATCCTTTCATCCATCCTCCCAAACCTTCTGTTCTCCTCATCTCTCTGCTTCTCCTCCATCTGCTTGCTCGTTCTCTCTCTCTCTCGATATTTAGCTTGATTTATTGCTTCTTGTTGGAAAGGCTGGCATTTTAATAACTCAACTTCTTCTCACTAGAACGAGGGAAGGGGGAGCTGGGGGTTTGGGGGGGAGGAAAAAAAACTTCCGTAAGCACAAAACAAATGTGAAAATCTGTTCTTGTCTTTTCTGTAGACGTGTCTTCCTGGCTCATTTGAACAAGGGAAAATGCAGTGGGACCCTGAGCGTGTTTATGTGTGATATATTGGGGGTATGCACAATCATTTTTTTTATTATTATCACAGTGTTGCTGATATATATGGCAGAAGGCTGTAATATGCAAATGCGCACTCTAACCAATCAGTGTTGTTCACGGTTTGCTGTGATCATCTTAACCAGCTACAGTTCCAGGTGAGTGTTTCTGTTACATGAAGCTAAGTGTATGTGAAATCCAACCTAATTGTCAGTTTCATCAAATTAATGACTAACCATATTACATAACTGATTCACCAATGGGTTTTCACAACTGGACCATTGGACTTTGAAGCAGTGGAAACATGTTCCCTGGAAGGATGAATCATGCTTCATTATCTGGCAGTTTGGTAGACGAATCCAAGATTGGCAGCTGCTTGTCTACTGGAATGTACAACCCCAATTCCAATGAAGTTAGGACGTTGTGTAAAACATAAATAAAAACAGAATAAAATGATTTGCAAATCCTTTTCAATCTATATTCGAATGGAATATACTACAAACACAAGATATTTATTGTTCAAAGGCATAAACTTTATTGTTTTTTGCAAATATTCACTCATTTTGAATTTGGTGCCTGCAACAACCGTTCCAAAGAAGTTGGGACAGGGGCAACAAAAGACTGGGAAAGTTGAGGAATGCTCAAAAAAACACCCGTTTGGAACATTCCACTAGTGAACAGGTTAATTGGGTTAAAAGGGAGCATCCCTGAAAGGCTCAGTTATTCACAAGCAAGGATGGGGCAAGGTTGACCACTTAGGGAACAACTTCATGAGCAAATAGTCCAACAGTTTAAGAACAACGTTTCTGAACAGTCAATTGCAAGGAATTTAGGGATTTCATCATCTACAGTCCATAATATCATCAAAAGATTCAGAGAATCTGGAGAAATCTCTATAAGTAAGCGGCAAAGTAGAAAAACAACATTGAATGCCCGTGACCTTCGATCCCTCAGAGGTCACTGCGTTAAAAACCGACATCATTCTGTAATGGATATTCCCACATGGGCTCAGGAACACTTCAGAAAACCTTTGTCAGTGAACACAGTTCGTCGCTCCATCTACAAGTGCAAGTTAAAACTCTGCCATGCAAAGCGAAAGCCATATATCAACAACACCCAGAAACGCCGCCGGCTTCTCTGGTCCTGAGCTCATCTGAGATGGACTGACGCAAAGTGGAAAAGTGTCCACATTTCAAACTGTTTTTGGAAATCATGGACGTCGGGTCCTCTGGGCCAAAGAGGAGAAGGACTGTCCGGATTGTTATCAGCGCAAAGTTCAAAAGCCAGCATCTCTGATGGTGTGGGGGTGTGTTAGTGCCCATGGCATGAGTAACTTGCACATATGTGAAGGCACCATTAATGCTGAAAGGTACATACAGGTTTTGGAGCAACATATGCTGCCATCCAAGCAACGTCTTTTTCAGGGACGTCCCTGCTTATTTCAGCAAGACAATGCCGAGCCACATTCTGCATGTGTTACAACAGCGTGGCTTCGTAGTAAAAGAGTGCGAGTACTAGACTGGAGCGCAAAATACGATAACGGAGACCCCGGACTGTTGAACAACTGAAGTTGTACATCAAGCAAGAATGGGAAAGAATTCCACCTACAAAGCTTCAACAATTACTGTCCTCAGTTCCCAAACACTTATTGAGTGTTGTTAAAAGGAAAGGTGATGTAACACAGTGGTAAACATGCCCCTGTACCAACTTCTTTGGAACGTGTTGCAGGCATCAAATTCAAAATGAGTGAATATTTGAAAAAAACAATAAAGTTTATCCGTTTGAACATTAAATATCTTGTCTTTGTAGTGTATTCAATTGAATATAGTTTGAAAAGGATTTACAATTCATTGTATTCTGTTTTTATTTATGTTTTACACAACGTCCCAACTTCATTGGAATTGGGGTTGTATAATGCCAACAGTAAAGTTTGGTGGAGGAAGGATAATGAGCTGGGGCTGTTTTTCATGGTTTGGGCCTCTCAGTTCCACTGAAGGTTAATGTTAATGCTACAGCATACAAGACATTTTAGACATCCGTGTGCTTCCAACCTTGTGGTAACAGTTTGTGAAGACCCTTTCCTGTTCCAGCATGACTGTGCACCTATGTGCAGAACAAGGTCCAAAATGTCATTTGGCAAGAACTCAACTCCACTGAACACCTTTTTTATGAACTGTAACATTAATTACTAGCCAGGCCTTCTCATCCAATATCAGCTCACAAATACTCTTTTGACTGAAAGTCAGAGACATTCCAATATGCTGTGGAAAGGCAGAAACAACTTCATATTAATATCCATGATTTTGGATTGGAATGTCCAATGATGTCATATAGGTATGATGGTCAAGTGTCCACATCCTTTTGGCTGTACAATGTACATCCAGTCAGTTTGGATAGTAAATAAAATGGCTACATTTGTGTTGTAGATATTGTGACCGCTGGTTCCATTCACCACCGCTGTAAGTGATGTCTGAGTCAGCAAGTTTCATGTTTCCATATACTCATGCACAAATTTTGAAAATTTGTGGAAGAATCACTAAAGAATGGATAGATGGATAATCGATGGATGGATGCATGAATGAATGTATGAAGAGATGAATGAATTTATATTATTTTTATAATTCATGGATAGATGCATAATAGATAGGTGTGGATGGACGACAGATTGACACCTGTGAACTGAAGAATGATCGGAGAGATAGATGAAAGACGGATGGACAGGTGATTGAATGGCTTTGTTTATATCTCAGAGCCGTGCAGAAATGTATAGAATTTGTTTGTAATCTACTGCAATACATGGCAGGTCAATCGCAGTTGTAATATTTAATAGTAATCGCAATGCTAGCATTCAACCCGTATCATGCAGTCAGACTCTGCATTATCACAGTGTAAACATGTAAAACACTCCCCCTCCAAAAAACACTGCGTAATGGATGGGAAATGAATGAGCCGATGAAGTAATTAGAGGACAGAAGACGGGCAAAGAGAGAGAGATTTCCAACACTAAAGCAAGACTTTATATAGAGAGCAATTATTCACAGTGGTCATTAGAGAGAGGTATCACTTTTCCTCATTTACTGAAAGGAGCGAGCGCATGGGGGAGAGGAGGAGAGGGTAATCATTAGAAACAGATCATTTTCCTTCTGTCTGTAATGAGCAGCGCACAGGGACACAAAGCACAAACACAGACCGTAAGAATCGTGAGGTTTGATCAGAAAATGGGTGCAGGGATGGATGGACAGATAGTTAATGGATGGACAGATAGTTAATGGATGGATGGGTGGATGGTTAATGGGTGAATGGATGAAGGATAACTAAAAGAATGAAGGATAGATGAATGGATAGATGGATAGTTGAAAGATGGACAGATTGATTGCTGTGTGAATAGATGGTTAAGTAGATAGTTGGATTGATACATATATGGGAGTGCCAGTAGATGGATGGATAGTTGATAGGTGGAACTAATGGGTGGAAATGTATAGAAGATATGAATGGATGAATGAATGGATGGTTCGACTGTTCAATAGATTTCCTGGATGGATGGTTAGTTGAAGGATAGATGGTTGGATAATAGATGGATGGGTGTGATTTGATACATGACTGGATGAATGGATTGACATGTATAAATGAGAAGGATGGTTTGCTGAAGAATGGATAGAGAAATAATAAATGGATGGATGGATAAAGGATGGATGCTTGAATGAGGTATAGATCTTCCAATTTTGTTTCTGATGAAGGCTAGTTGGATGGATGGATGGATGGATGGATGGATGGATGGATGGATGGATGGATGGATGGATGGTTTGAGTGATCAATAAGTTATGTGGATGGATGGATGGATGGATGGATGGATGGATGGATGGATGGATGGTTGAAGGATGGAAGGATAGTTGAAAGACTGACAGATGGATGGATGAATAAAAGATGGATGGGTGTGATGTAACACATGAATAGATAAATGGATTGACATAAATGGCCAATTGAAGAATGCATGAATGCTTAGCTGAAGAATGGATGTAGGAATAATAAATGAATGGATAGATGAAAGATGGATGCTTGAATGAGGGGTGAATCTTCCAAATTTGTTTTTGATGAAGGCTAGTTGGATGGATGGATGGATGGATGGATGGATGGATGGATGGATGAAGGGACTGATAGTTGATGGATGGAACTGGTCATTGATGGGTAATTGAAGGATGTATGCATGATTAACTGAAGAATGGATGGAGGAATAATAAATGAATGTATAGATAAAATATGGATGCTTGAATGAGGGAAGGCTCTTCCAATTGTGTTTCTGATGAAGGCTAGATGTATGGATGTGCAGATGGATGGATGTATGTATGACTGGATAAACACATGAAAAATGCATAGTTGGATGCATAGTTGAAGAACAGACGAATGTTGGGGTAGCTGAAGGAAAGATGAGCATGGTTGATGGATGGATGGATGGATGAATGTCTCACTAATAGTTATCTGAAGGATGGCTAATGGATGGAAGTGTAGATGAATGGGTTCATTAACAGACAAATGCATTTTATGTCCTAAAGTTTGTAGACACATGTTCATACAGGGTTTCTTAATTAATATGGAGTTTGATACTATGCTGCAGTAACAGCCTCTACTCTTCTGGGAAGGCTGTGCACTAGATGCTTGAATATGGCTGTGAGTATTCGATTGCAAATAGCCATAAGAGCAGTGTTGAGGCCACAGCTCTACTGCCCCACAGCCCAGACGCCTGGCACTGGGCATGGTGACCTTAGACTTGTGAGGACTTCACCTTAAAGTAGCTGAGTTCACTCACTGTAACAGGTGTCTGGATAATTTTGGATTTATTGTGTAGATGAAGGTATAATTGAAGTATGGATGGATGGAAGGATGGATGGATGACAGATAGATGGACATATGCATATTGCACCTACTTGCTTCTTTCTACCTTAGAAATTAAATACTGTATGAAAACAGGTGTAAATATAAGGAGTCCTATTGTTATGCAAGAGCTCATCAGAGGAACGAGCAGAACAGTCACGTACAGAGGAGCCTGAAACAAACAGGATCACCTCTCTCGCTCTTTCTCTCCTTCACACCCGCGCATGCAATCAAACACTGTGATAATGCATATTTGAACAAATCGATTCTACATCCTTCTATGGCTGCGTATTTACATACGCCTGAGCAATTAACAAACCGCAAGGAGACAGACTTAATTATGAAACATAAATTGGGATTAACAGAAACACAGTGCATTAAAGTTTTTAATTAAACTTATTTATTATTTATTTTGCAAACACAGACGTGGGAGTGAGCCGGGAATACGGGCAATGCAGTGGCAGCTTTCCTCCTGCGTGTATGGGGGGGAGAGAGAGAGAGAGAGAGAGAGAGAGAGAGAGAGAGAGAGAAGAGAAGAATGAGGAACAGAGAAAACAAGCAGAGGAAAGAAATATGTAGTTTTATCTTTGGCCTATCTGCTTCTCTGCTGGTTCATCTCTTCTGCATGTCCCCTCAGGGAACAATTAACTCACTTTTAGTTCCCATCAACATAAGCCTTCCCCCCCTCTGTTCCTCCCCACTTGCCCCATAGCATCCATCCCACCTGAACCCATGTCTCTCTCTCTCTCTCTCTCTCTCCCCCCCCCCCCTCCAATTAGAGCTAACCTAAATTGCTGTGAGTGCAGCCCACTCTCTGTACGAAGCTGCCTTTTGCGTTCGTTCGATGTGCATTTTTAAATCGAAGTGGACCAGATTGTCCTGCAGATACAGATACAGTTCTATCTTTCGAATGACCCACAAGACCTCTCGGTTTCAAAGGCGGGGAAGAGAGGATGTCTAATTGATTGCCACATCTCTACACCACACTATGTGCTGACAGCGCTTCCCAGCATATTGTACACTAGATAGGACAAAGGAGACAATGAGAAGTCGCTGCGACTGAGTAGAGCGCTCTTGGGCAAAGGCAGCGTTGTATAACATACCTGAATAACAGTCAGCTCAACTTAAAATAAATGAAGAAATATATAAAGTAACTGATTATATAGCTTTTCTTGAGGAACACTAGAACTCACCCAAGTCAGACTTCTTAGTTGTTTCCAAGTCCACTATTTAATAAATGACAGCAAATTATTCAACAATACCTCTTCAATGTGAAATAATTTTCCATGCATCTTATAAAATTCATTTTAGTTTTATTTTGCCTCCAAATTTCTAAAAATGTCAACTGGTGAAACCATCCAATCATATGTTAAGTCAACTATCAAAAAAGGCAATTAAGTAATAAAAGAATAAAATAATAATAATAATAAATAAAACAGTTTGGCATGATTTTACGTTTGATAACTTTATATAAAATATAAAAAGGCAACTTTAAACATGCTCAACTTACTGAAGAGTCTGCAAGTTTTTACTTCCTCAAACATCAAAAAATCAAAGAGGAGCCAGTGTATTGCAATCAGTGTAATCACAAGGTCAATAGCCCTTTCATTAAATTTTTAAAAAATTGTCATTTTTGAATCATGAGTTCAGTTTACCATGTCAGGTGCTGTAACGATGTAATTATTCTAAAAGTTTAGGGACAAGGGTTCCTATGGGGGGTCTAGTAGATGCCTGTTTAATTTGAAATTAGTCTGAAAAGTCAGGTGGCGCAAACTCCTCACTGTAAAAACTTCAAAAAAGCAAGTAAACTGGTTAACTAAAAATTATGAGCTTAATGAACGTATAATATTAAGCTAACAGAAAAAAATGTGTTTAAAATTTCTAACTTTTAAGCAGAATTTCAGTTGTATCACTCAAGAACACCTGAAGTTTTTCAAATTTCATAGATGTTTATCGTGAAAAATGTAAAAATGCTAATTCTGTATTGTTTACTTGACCAAGATGCAGAATTAGAAAAGGTGGTTTGGATTCAATTACATCTAAAACTTACTTCATGTAGCAACAAGCAGTTTAACTACTTTTATTCAAGTCAAGCAAATACTTTAAATTAAATAATACAAAGCAATATTTTAGTTAAAATGAACAAAAGCAACATTTTACATCATTAAACATCTCATTTTTTTAAAAAAGGGTGCAAAATTGAATTGTCCGCAATAAGAGCTCTTTAAAACCAGTGCACAAAAAAAATACAACTGAGGAAATCCCGATAATCGTGGCCAGCTTAGTGCGCAATAGATATCAGACCTGCTGTACCTCTGAAGACGGAATACAATAACTGAGTATATCTATACAACACTGAGTAACGGATGCTACACTTGTCACTTCATGCTCTGCATTATTCATTGAAGTACAGTAGACTGTTTCTCAAGAGAGCAACCAAGAGGATTTTAAAGAACATCACGCACTCACTTGGCAGCTGAGTGGTGGACATTATGGCTGTGCTGCCTTGTATTGTTTCTCCATTGTCATATTTGAACAGCTTTGGCAGCAGCCAGTCCCTGCTGTCATGTCAACAGGGAGGGACACTGAGAAGGAAGAGAAAGAAAAAAGGAAAGCATGGTTGGAAACAATGGTGAAAGCGAGCAAATGGATATGGTGCTTTTTATGGCACATTTACGAAGCTTTTATCAAATATGCGCAGCTAATTTAGCGAAGATTTCAAAATATTTACACTATATTAATGGCAAACAAGCTGGGATGTGAAAGATGCATTTAACAGGGCAACATTGCAGGCATCCTTAGTCATCAAAACAAGGGGCGAGAGAGAGAGAGAGGGACAGAGAAAGAGAGAAGGGGAGAGTTTCCTTTTCATTAATGCTAAATGAGAAAACTAGCTTTTCAGGAAATGGCTACAAATGTGGTCAAAATGGCATTGTGCATACACTATTGTCATATAATGTGCCAATATGCTTTTCTGAGCATTTGTGAAGTCAGGCACTGAAATTGAACAATGAATTCAATTCATCCCAATGAACATGTTCAATGGGGTTCAATGGGGTTAAGGTCAGGACTTAAACACTTTTAAACCATTTCTTTATGTAGCTTGCTTTATGTACAGGAGCACAGCCATGCTGGAACACAAAAACTGTTGCCACAAAGTTATAACTGTCTAAAAGGTCTGTGTATGCTATAGCATTAACATCACCCTTCACTGAAACTAAGGGGATCAAACCCTGAAAAACAGCCCCAGCTCATTATCCCTCTTCCACCAAACTTTACTGTTGGCAATATGCATTTCTGTTAGGTAGCTTTCTCTTGTCATTTACAGCATCAAACAAACAAGGCAATACAATGACAGGAGGTACAAATATCTGAAAAGAACAAAGTCAGCAATCATCAAATGAAGTGCATCATTCTGCAAACTTGTGTTGATAGTCAGTGGTGGACAGTAACTAAGTAAATGTAACTCGTTACTGTACTCAGGAGTTTTTTCGTGTATCTGTGCTGAAGTATTTCCATTTTGGGAGACTTTTTTTTCTGAATTTCTACAAACACTCTTTCATTTTATAATAAATTAGTTTTGGCTAGTTTATGTCTATGAACAGAGACCTACAGATGCAGTATAGTAAATGTTTAAATGGAGTTTTTATTAGAATTAACCTTCTAACCAAGTTGGAAATAAATCTTTACCTGAAACTTTGCTTGTCTACACAAGGTTATTTCAGAGCCACTCGGTTCTACCTGATGGGAATGGTTTGCCTTCAGTGTTTTGTGCTTATGATAATTTTAATAGACATCAGTGACAGACTAATTAATAACATTCTATTAAAAACACAGGAGTACTTTTACCTAAAATTAGTTAAAAACGATAACAGGACATTAGAGTCATAATTAATCTTTTAGTACTTTTACTTTCGCTACTTAAGTACATTTGATTGTACTTTTACTCAAGTGGAGGTCTAAAGGGAGGAACTTCTACTTTTACTGGAGTAATATTTTACCCTGGGTATCTCATTAACTCAAGTTTTTAGAACAGAACTGTGTGACTCTAGAAGAAATATGTCCATTCATAGTGCTCAGGATTAGCTTACTTAGCCTATGGGATGCATAGTAATTTCACATATGCATTCAGATGATTTAAGTTTTTCAGAGGATGAATGAAAATTATTTGCACAAAACTCAATTCCACCAAGAAAAAAGTCTATTTTAAAAGGAGTTTCCAAAATTCAGTCGCTCAGCCAAGACATGTTTGGCGTCATACGCTTGCCTTGAGTTTTGCACTTGAGCTACAAGGCTAATGTAATAGAAGTCACAAAAACGTCGACAGACATTATTTGTTAGCAACATTAGCTGAACTGATACATAACCTTGGTCTCTTACAGGCAATTCTAAGCTTTAAATGTAAGTGTTAGAAGCTCCAAATGTCTATATATTGTTGCTACAGAACCCCAGTTAGCACAGTGCTACTAACATAAAACCATAAGTCCCATAAGGTGCCTTCTTGAATTTATCATTACATTAGAGCATTAGAGAACAGCATTCTGGCTCAGATCTCGAAAGCACAAGTAGCTATTTTTATAGGGGCATCTCATATAGTTGTTATATAATTGCTAAATGGTGTGCATGAAGCAAAGTATCTGGTGAACACACCAAAAGGCCTACAGCCTATTCAGCCAATGCAAAGTCACGGTGCTGCAACCAGTCTCCATGGTAACAACAGTCATAATAAATTTAAATTAATAAATCAAATAAATTTGTTGCATTTTCAAACTTTCTCTTTAAATCGTTGATATGTAGTTTATTCAATGTAACTTTTATTTAATGATGTGTGTTATTAATGAAAATTTCAGTCAAGGCTCATATAAAACATCCACTAATTTAGCATGTTAGTTAACGCTGCTCAAATGTAAGGTAGTGTAATGACATTCTCAGCTGGCTATCCTGCTCATGTCAGCCACTCCTAGTGAGCTAGGTGTCTAAACATGAATGTATCCAATGTAAAAGTAAATGGACACTGAACATTTTTGGCAGTGTAGATTAAATAATGAACAAGGTAGTTAGTATTGCTAATGAAACAGGATGTTTTGATGAACATTAGGCATTTTGCTTTGGGGTCTTGGTCTTGTTGGAAAGCTTTTTTGGATTCCTGCATGTTGTGTCGCTGTTTAACGGTAGCTTAATCAAAACCGGCATTAACTTTTAGGAGGTGTGAAAAGGACTCAAAGTGCTGTTGCCATCGACATGCATAATATGAGTGTTTGCAGGTATGTCACGATACCAGAAATTTAGTAGTCAATGCCGATACCAAGGAAATTCCATGATCCTCGATACCTGTTTCAATACCACAGTAAAAACATAAAATAAATGCAAATGTACTCCAACCTTTACTTCTTTATTAAAAACAGTTTAGCAGAAAAAAGTTATAGATTAAAAGAAACAACTATCAGCATTACAATACATTGTTAGCCCAGGGGTCACAACCCAAATGTTAAGAAGTGCTATTTTGTCCTTTCAACAAAAATCAAAGCCCCATGGGAGCCACAACATTATGCTCATTTTACCATCTTGGATGTAAATATGCTTTAAGCATTTGTTTCAGCTATAGATGCTTTTCTCACATCTCCGACAGGAAACTTTTCTGCAAAAGTAGAATTGTTTCTTGCAAAATCTCTGAATGTTTCAGGCTGAAGTCAGCTTCTCACTCGCCAGCTTCTTGTGTGAAATCCACCTTCTGGCAGCCAAGGTACCATTTAAGATGGAACGGGATGTTTGTCTTAAATCTTTCTCTTTGCTTTTCCGCAATTACGAATCTAATTCAGCTGTGGAGCCGCAACAGGGCTGTATGTTGCTGATCCCTGCATTAGCCTGAACATGGTAGCCTTTGGCGTTGAGCCATTGCAAATGTATGGAACATAGTTGGGTACTTAGCTATGCTAGGTCTCAAACAAAAACAACGGTAATAATTTTATAAATGTATTTCAGGATAAGAAAGACAAGGATAACACTTTGAATATGTTAATGTAATGTTACAATATGAACTGAAATTGAATTATAAGAATAAATCTGGATGTCTGTCTTCGAGGCCCCTTGCCAAGCTGGAAGTCCACGTTTTGTCTAAAAAAGTTCTTCCACATGTCTTTCCTTGCTGGTAGGCTTTCTTCTTCTTCGTTTGGCATTTAAATGGCAGACACTTGTAGGCATATATGCTGTCTCTCTTCAGGTTCGGAAGAATTGCAGCCCATAGAAAAACGAGCACCGCTAGGCTTTCAGAATTCGGCATTGACTTGGTACCAAAGCATGGGCTCTCTTGACATTCTAACCCTGATTTAAATTAAAGCTTCTAAGAAAAAACAGTGAAGCTTTCAGCTCTCGAAATGTCCTGTTCCTTTTTAATGCATTAGATTAAAGCATTTATTGGTCGATTGTAAAAATGCATGAATGGAAGTCATTTTCAAAGCAAAATTCTCCAGAATCGGCCGTTCTAAGGTTCCCTCAGTAAAACCTGGCCATTTATACCCCTGCACATCACCCACCCTCAAGCTATACTGTTAAAAAAACTAACCATGCACAGCTTTGAATATTATCCCAGCAATTTTTTATGCAGCACCTTTGGGGTGCCACTTATTCATGGAGACTTTAAAAATAAAGACAGAAACAAAAGGTGATAAAGAGCGAGAGAGATTGGGCCGGCGAGAAACGCAGGAGAGCGAGGACATGCAGGGGAACCTACTGGGTGTCAAATGGGATGGAGGGAGAAGCGGAAAATTGAAGGGAGGAAAAAAAAGAGAGAGACTCAGGTCAGCCGGGGAGGGAGGAAAAAGGCAAAAGCGCATTTTGTAAACAGGTCTCTATAGTAACGGGTGCATAATTTGCTTGGCAGGAGCGAAAGAGTGAAAGAGAAGCATTTACTGACTCGGCTTGAGCCCACCACTGTAATTACCACACATGGAGAGAGAAGGAAAGAGACAGAGAGAGAGAGAGGGATGGGGATGGATGGAGAAAGCATCAAGATGTAGGCTACATACAAAGACAGCTATGGATTAGCCTAGATGTCCATTTCAACAGTAGCTTCTTTAAGGCACATGGCTGTGAAAAGCCAGAATCTTTGAACCAAAAGCAACGCCGCTATGCTAATGTGAATCTACAAGTTCTGTTGGGCATACATTAAGCGAGCGAGATGATATGAATGAGAGCAGCCACAGCACGATCAAATGACATACAAAATCGCCAAAGTGAAGAGGCATTGGCTTTTTTCTTCTGTAATCCTCAAATACAAACCTTCACGCCTTGCAATAAAGCAACTGTAATGGAAAATGTAGTGGGCAGGAATATAAAGGGCTTTGGTCCTTGAACATAGTGTGACAGATTCTTAAAGAAATACTTCTTTTTTTTTCTAGCTGTTCTCCATTTGCTGCCTCTGTAGCCAGGGAGGTATTGTGGTCTTGGACACCAGCTTCTTAGGAGCCCCCCACCTCAACTGAAGTTGGATAAATAGCTGGACCTTGGAGCAATGGAAAATGGTGGCCTGGTCCAAAAGTCCTGTTTTCTTTTAGATCATGTGGATGGCCAGATACATGTACGCCCTTTACCTGGGGAGGTGATGGCACCAGGATGCACTCTGAGAAGTTAATAAGCCAGTGGAGGGAGTGCGATGCAGGGAATCTCTGGGTCCAGGCCTTCATTGGGACATCAGTTACCTGGTACCTTCATGGGGATGATATTCCCTGATGGCAGTGGCCTCTTTCAACAGGGTAAAGCACCCTGTTACTCTGCACACACTGCTTGAGAATGGTTTGAGGAACATGAGTTCAAGGTGTTGCCATGGGCTCCAAATCCCCCAGATCTCAATCCACTGGAGCATCTGTACGCTTTGCTGTAACAACAGGCAAGATCCGCGACACCTTCCACCTCGCAATTTACAGGACTTAAAGGATCTACTACTAACATCTTCTTGTCAGATACCTCATGGGCACCTTCAGAGGTCTTTGTTTATAAAACTTTTATAAATTGTTCAGTTCAAGACTGTTGCATATAAAGCTGCAAAACTGTAAACTGCAGAAAATCTCAAATCTAATCAAAATATTTCATCTCATCGTCAAAATTCTCATGTTGAGATTGTTGTGAGAATATTAGATTAACTAATTTCTATACACATAACAGATCCCCGTGAGACCCACATGGTTATTTAATATCCAGTCAAAGCAGCCATTAACTACAAGTTAGTCATTTGTGGTTTTTTTTTCCAAAACAAATCTCTCAGGAGATCAGATATTAGATAATCCACTTACCCAGGGAAAAGGAAAGTCAAAAGAAAATAAATAAACAGTTTCCAAAACTGGAGTTCAAAAAAATTAACAGTTGCAAAGAAACTGGAACTCCCAGCAACCACCTGTAACACCTGGTAGACCATCAATACTGTCCCCACTGGCAGACCCAAAGTTTTATTACAGATATTTGATAATCCAATAATAGCTCAGCCAATCTGCATTGAGAGTCCCTGTAACTTGAGAGTTAAAAAAAAAAATCAAGCCCCACTTGTTTTAGGCAGACCACGGCACGAGTCCGGACCTAGATGCTGTCCTATGCGGACCTGGACCTAGAACCGCTAAACTACAGGTAATTATTTTATTTCAGCAGGGTGGTCCCATTTTTGGCGTATGATTTTTAGTCATTACACTACCAGTTTAGCGCCCCAGGAAACTCACAGACCAATCACGTGTTGTCGCACACATGACGGTACTCAGCCAATCAGAAACAGCAGTTAGAGAAGAAAGTGAGCCGGATTATTTTACATGTCGTGCTCCAAAAAGAGAAAACTGATAATAAATGTTGAAATATGACTGAATTGTACTTCATTTGATTTGACGTTCAGTTGTCGACTACATAAGATGTTGATATACCTACTTGGCTATTTCAATTTAAAGTATATGGTGCTGAACCATAATAAAAGGTATCCGTTTATGCATGTTACAGACCTTTGCTTGAGGAAATTTTCTTTAACCGGACCTTATTGAACAATCCCTGCTGATAATAGGCTACCAGGACTGCAATGAAAACAACTTCTAAGACTGAACTTTGGAAAAAATATCCTTGCAGATTTCTTTAAAAACTGAATGCAAGTCTCCTGAAAAGAATGGAAGTTGTGATAAAGACAAAGAGTAAACAAACTGAATACTCAAAAGAGATATCTAGTTGTTAATGTGTCCATGTAGTTGTTCTTAATGGGTGTTTTTACTAGAAAATACTGTAGTCACTGACGTTTGCATAGTACTGTAGGGCAAATGCAGCAGACTGCATTGAAGGAATGAGCTGCATGTAGCTTTGGTCTCAATACCCAATCTAATTTTGTGGGAGGTTTATTATATGTGCGTTCAGTATGTGTGGGAGGACGGAACGTAGGCCGGATAACAAATCTCGCCTTTTCACTTGTTTGATTGCTTCATTTCTCTATTCTAAAGTATCCACTTGTCCTGTCTGTCAGTCTGTTGGCATAAACATTAGGATTAGGCCAAAACCTGTCAGAAATCTTTCTCTGTATATTACACACACATGCACAAGCAGGCAAGCAAACACAGCTGCACTCTGCTACCATGACATTTCAATACTAACGCACACAGAAAAATACAGGAAGCTTCACTCTGTCATTTGTGGGTCTGCTCAGGTTAAGATTGAGATTGAATGGTCAAAGGCAAAGACAGCAGCACAGGGGGCATGAAAAATGAAGCACTCAGTTTGGAAAACACAGGTGGGTGCAACTGCAATATAAATATCACTCAACATATTAAAGTCCCTCTGGACAATTTGCATCCTGCTGTAACAATGGGGAGCGATGTTGAGGCGGACGCATATGTGGAGCCAAGCGAGATTTATTATGGGCAAATCCAAAATCAGGGTCAAGACAGTCCAGGGTCATAGAGCCAATACGTAAAACAGGAGGGACAGACATAGCGCCAAAATGAAACCGGATCAAACCAACAACGGAGGCTGGAAGAAACACCAAACAATTCAAACAGTCCTTATCAAACAACACATCCAATACATACATGCAACAGAGAACAGCATACACTCAGGGGAAAACACAGGGCTTAAATACAACAGGGTTAATGATTGTTCGCAAGACACAGGTGGAAAACAGGTGGAACAAATCAGGGGCAGAGTCGAGAAAACAAGGGGGCCAGACTGGGAGGAAACCAAACAAAGAAGCACATGGACATGTAAATAGAGGCACAAGCAAGACCAAAACAAAAAGCACGTGGAGGAGTGGGAGGAGCCAATCGTGACACCCGCAAGTTCTCAAAAGTGTTCCAAAATTTGTTTTTTCAGCATCTGATTTACTGACTAATATCCATTGATCCACTGGAAACAAATATTTTCTCATCTCAAGCACATATATTCTTACAATAGCATACATTTTTAACTCAAATAGGCCTAGATGGTGCTGTGTGTCAGTCCTATTGCATACATTTGCTCATCTGTTTCCACATGTTTCTAAAAAGCAAAAATAAAGTCTACATGTTCCTGAACATCACAAGTCCCTGACACAAATTTAAAAGGAAATAATTCATTTTGAATAACAAGAACCTTTGTTATACAGAATTTAAGTAAGATGACACAGTTTTTCAGGCCAAACGTCTCAGTTGTTTTCTTGAACTAAACGTCTCAGTTGTTTTCTTGAACTAAAGATTTTAATTATGAACATTATATAAAAAGTCACCACAGACTAACACACACATTAAGAAAAAGTTTTTGTTTTTTTTGTTTTTTTTGTAAAATAGACAACGAATCAGGTCAGGCAAGTAACAGTGGCGACAAAATAACAGAGAACCTGTGAGAAAAGGTCACAGAAGATTTAGCAATTAACCAAAGTCTTTATTTCAGCTGTCTCTGAAAATATGGCATGATTAACTGCTCCAGAGAAGCAAACAGCTTTCACTATAATGGTTTACTGGTACCTTGTGAACCTGTGATTGCTTTTGTGGTTCAACAGGTACTGGTGATCTATTCCAGTGAAAGCTGTTAATTCTCTAAAGTAGTTAATCATGCCATATTTTTGGCTGAAATAATGACTATGGTTAATTGCAGGGTTGGGATGTAACAGAATGCAAGTAATGGGAATACATATTCAGAATGCAGAAATATATAATATATAATAAGTAATACTTACTTGGTACATTTTAGGAGAATATTTTCAGCTCTTTCGCTGAATAAAAAACAGTCAAAAGAAACACAATCAATGCATGATTAACTATTAACTATGGCATGTAGTAAACATGCTTGTCAGATGAACTCTAAAGAGGACCTTAAGTAACAGCTTCTTTATAAACACTGAAGTTCCTACTAAAGTCTGAGTAGACTGATAAATCAATGTTATGATCAGTTATTAATCTCAGTGTCACTGAGCTCTGCTAAAGCCTGAGTAGACTGATAAATCAATGTGATGGTCAGTTATTAATCTCAGTGTCGCTGAGCTCTGCTAAAGCCTGAGTAGACTGATAAATCAATGTGATGATCAGTTATTAATCTCAGTGTTACTGAGCTCTGCTAAAGCCTGAGTAGACTGATAAATCAATGTGATGATCAGTTATTAATCTCAGTGTCACTGAGCTCTGCTAAAGCCTGAGTAGACTGATAAATCAATGTGATGATCAGTTATTAATCTCAGTGTTACTGAGCTCTGCTAATGCCTGAGTAGACTGATAAATCAATGCGATGGTCAGTTATTAATCTCAGTGTCGCTGAGCACTGCTAAAGCCTGAGTAGACTGATAAATCAATGTGATGAGCCAGTTGTTAATCTCCACATTTCTTTTGAGGGGTGAAAAAAATGTACATACCTATAATGACAGAGAAATGTAGCTCAGTTGGCTTATTTTGGGGGAGTCCACTCATAGGCACAAAGGGGTCAAAAGGCAGGCATCATCAGAGACTTATCCATATTAAAAAAAACAGAAAGTAAAGACGAGGGTAGGAAAAATGGCTCAGAACTCAGGTTTAAAACACATGTTTGCATACAACTAAACCAAACAAAGCGTATTAAGAAGGCAGTGAATAAGTCTTAGATCACTTGCAGGTGTGAGAGTGTTGTATTAATGGGCAGAGCCAGGAAGAGATCAAGTCAAGTCTCCCCAGAGGTGTGGAGACAACATGACAACCCCACCATCTTCTTCAACAGAATTCAATGGTTTTCCTGTGAGTCATCCTTAATTCATTAGTGTGCAGATATTTAAACTGAGAAAAGCCCTACTGGAGCTGGATTAGTTCTACCTGCTGTAATGAGAGAGATGCATGATTTTAATCTAGTACAAATCTACGCCAAGTCCACTGAGCAATAATTCCAGAGTGAATAACCTTCTATAATTCAGAAATCAGAGTTCTCTCAGTAATCGTAGTCTTTGAATCGACGTCAGAGTAACGTAATTACAAGACCAGGGAACAGAAAAGGCTAAAAAAAGAAGGCCAACAGCTAAATGGAGTTTGATTTGACCCAATGCCTTAATCCTCAAGATCATCACAAAACTATGAATAATAATTGACCGTTTTCTTGCATAACTAGTGCTTGTGCTTGAGATGGAGTTCAGATTGGCAGCTTTAACTGAGTGAAGAGTAATTATATGTTGAGATTCTAATTACATGTTTGAATGAAATTTATTGCAAGCAGGTTTAGCTTTGAATCTAAGTTTTCAAATTCCAATGGATTTTACAAAGGAATTTACAATTTACACATGCGAAAATGACATCATGAAATTTTCAGCGGTCAATATTTAATATTTACTCAAGTCAAACTCCTGATATCAAAAATTAAATATTTACTAGATGAAATTGAATTTTCATTTGGTGTGATTCTTCAATATGTATGACATCATTTACATGTGGATTGTGATTGGCTCATGCCCAGAACACCAGTGAAAGTACCGCAGCGTTAAAAATACACTGGTGCATTGATCACCACCAGGGTAACTTTATAAATCATATTTGTCATAATTCATTCAGGCACATTTGTCATATTTGTTGTGCGACACATTTTCGGATTTATGAGTCAGACTCAGCATGTTTAGAGGTACCACTACACAAGCCACCATCAACGTTTTATGCAAGATTAGTCGTATGTACATTTAAGCTTAATGCCTTCGTCTTTGACCATTTCAACTATTTTCTATACACTGGCCATTGTGTGCGCTCAGTGCAGGGGTCGGCAACATGTGGCTAGAGAGCCACATGTGGCTTTTTACTCCCCTGTTGTGGCTTCACAGCAGAGTTCGATTTTTTAGGCAAAAATAAAATAATCCAACTTTGCAGTAAAATAAAGCTCCGCTGATCATTCTAACACGGTTTAAACAACAAATGGTCATACACACTTAAGTTAATGTGGTCTATATCTGCTCATCTATAACCCTGAAGGTTGGCATGCAGACTACTGTTTACCATAGCAACGCAGACAACAGTCTTGCCTAGCTAGTAGTTAACGAAAGGGCAAATAGAAATATTTAAGACAACGATCGATTCTTTGGAGACAAATGGAATTATTTGCATTAATAAGCTCTCAGATGATTTCTTGATAAGCTTAATCTGCAACGAAAAACTCTCAAACACTAAAAAGTTGCTAAGATGAGGTCAGCTTCCACCTTCCACCTTAAACGGTGACACAGTTACACTCTTGCGCCTCAGGCTATTTAAGTTGGAACTGGAAAATTTGATCAAGAAGCTGGCAAATGAGAAGCTAACTTCAGCCTTTTTTTTAGCACATATTAATACATTACATATACTAATACAGACATGTTTACGTTCAAGATGGTAAAAAGAACATAAAATGTTGTCACTCTCAAGACAGTTTCCTTTTTGTTGAATGGGTCATCGGAACATTTTGGTTGCTGAACTCTGGGTTAGTGTCAACACTGGGTACTGCCAGAGTCAAACAAATGTCCTCCAGTGTTTTCACTAACATCTCTTTGACTTTGTAGAGTTACCCATTTATCTGATGTCAATACTATCATTTTTGTTCACACATAAAAGGAAAAAATGGAACCAGCATTGATCTCATTTTTTGATAATTACATAGATTATGGACCTCTGAAAATTGGCTTGGCCACCTAATAACCACACAATTTATACAGCCTGCATTTGCCATTGCATAGCACATGGACAGAATGCGCCTGACTTGCACCTAAAACTGCCACAAATGGCTTTGTACACTGGACCCACAGTGTGAGAGTGAGCGTGCATGTGTGCATTCAGGCCGGTTGAGAGAGAAGTTAATTGCAGTGCAGGGACCACTGTGTAAAAGCCGCTTGATTACAGTACACTGGCTTTGCAGGGTGAGTGTACAGTGTATGTGTGTCTATTGCTGCCAAGTCTGCGTCTATAGAGATAACAGGATTAACTGCCCCCTGACATCCACTGTACAAGCGGGACGGAGAGAGAGAAACGAGGGAGAAATGAGGGAGGAGAGAGGGACATAAGTGACACTGATAGGGTTGAAGGATTTATGTCATGAGCGAGTGAGCAAGCAGAGAGAGAGAGAGGAGCAGGAGCAGCAGTAAGCCACAGTTGGCTGTCTGTCAATCTGTCCTCATCCCAGAGATCAATAAGGCTTTATTGAAAAGGAGCAGAGTTTAAAGTGCTAGTTCAGACAGAAATCAAACTTCCACAGTTCTCCCCTCAGACCAAATGTAGTCGATCAGCTGAGATACATTCAGTGTCTGAAGTTTTCTTATTTAGTTATGTACTAAAGCTATGATCTTAAGGTAGCTAATAAGTAATGTGGGTGCTAGTTAGTTATATCATCATGCACGTCAGGGGTTTAGGCCTGATTGATTAGATTGATTGCAGGCCTACTCAATTAAACAGGGACAGAATATTTAATTAAGTTGAGTTTTTACACTCTCAGAAAAAAAGTTACAACACTGTCACTGGGGTAGTACCCTTCTTGTCAGTGGGGTGGTACCCTCAGGGGTACATCTCTGTACCTTTAATCAGGAAACACAACTGTACCATAATCCACTGAAATGATATTTTTTAAGTTGTACTGACCCCACACACCCCATCTTGCCTCCATGTTTTCTATTAAATGGTTCTGTTATAAAACATTAGTTTATAAAAAGATACAAGTATCTACTTTTCCACTAGGAAAAAGGTGTACAATCAGACCTTAAAACCACTGCTGTACCTTTGAGGGAACGTTTACATTGTTTGTACCTTGATGAACGAATCATGTACCTGCATGATACCTTCATTTCTAACAGAGCAGAGATAATGAAATGTCATTTGTCATTGTATCATGGCCAACCAAATCATAACTCTCTCTGTCATTCTTTTCTCAACATTCCTATCACTGCAACTGTCGCCATCGTCCATTACTTGGAGTTCAATTTATCAGCGTGCCAGTGCTTTAATGAGACAATCCAAGTGCAGTTAAAGTGTGTTACTGCGAACATCTAAAAGTTCCCTCGTTGTTGTTTTCTACCCTTCCAAAGCCAAAAAAACAAATTTCAAAATGTTGCCGTCAGTTGACATGGAGGCAAACAGCTAACGTTGTTTCAATGGATCAAGTCATCAAAGGTAAGATAGAAATGGACCATTATGGCATGTGCCCATCCCCCAGGCCCCGATGACAGCTACAAGAGCTGTCTGGAAGGCAGGGCCCGAATCCCGAACGCTGCCAAGGGGCATGAGTGACATCAGGAGGAAGACGTCAGCTGCGAGAGAGGAGACAACGATGTCGACAGCCACAAGAAGCACAAAGGTGGGAAGCGAGTCCTGAACTCCGCTGCCATTCCACAGCGAGGCTGCTTCACTACACATCATGTTCAGCTCAAGCGGACTTGCTGCGGAACAGAAGGCAAGGCCTGGATGGTTCAGCACATGCCATAACCATAAATACCTTTCATGCTTGCCATCACAATAGGCATTGCCTATGAGGATTAGGTTTAGGTTTTTTTAAGTTTGCTGTGTTTTTCCTTATCTTTGTACAGCTCAGCTGTCTGATTTGAACACTTGATTGTTTTGTGTTGTTTTCATTGGGCAGATATGTTCTTTTCAGTGAAGAGTGCAGCAGTGTTGATTGTTTTTATGTGAATCCAGTATTCAGGTTGATTGCTACCATTGTGCATCACCATAGGGGACAGAGGCATTGGAATAGGTAGGGTGATGACTACACAGCTGTCAGGAATAGCCAATAGCCTGATATAATGATGATGTAATTTTATACCTCAAACTGCGTTGAGTTGTTACGCGATCTCAAATAGACTTGCTTTTGCTGGATTTTGATGCTGTGTGACTCATCTCAAGCAAAAATATGCTGCATGGCTAAAATCAGTAGTATCTTGAATATTAATTTGTATAGATAACACAAATAACCAGTGAGCCAATACATCTTTTGAGTCTGTATATACACTGCTCAAAAAAATAAAGGGAACACTCAAATAACACATCCTAGATCTGAATGAATGAAATATTCTCATTGAATACTTTGTTCTGTACAAAGTTGAATGTGCTGACAAAAAAAAAAAAATCACACAAAAATCAATGGAAATCAAATTTATTAACCAATGGAGGCCTGGATTTGGAGTCACACACAAAATTAAAGTGGAAAAACACACTACAGGCTGATCCATCTTTGATGTAATGTCCTTAAAACAAGTCAAAATGAGGCTCAGTATTGTGTGGACAATCTGTGGTGCAACATGGCGTTGGATGGAGCGAGACATGATGTCCCAGATGTGCTCAATCGGATTCAGGTCTGGGGAACGGGCGGGCCAGTCCATAGCTTCAATGCCTTCATCTTGCAGGAACTGTTGACACACTCCAGCCACATGAGGTCTAGCATTGTCCTGCATTAGGAGGAACCCAGGGCCAACCGCACCAGCATATGGTATCACAAGGGGTCTGAGGATCTCATCTCGGTATCTAATGGCAGTCAGGCTACCTCTGGTGAGCACATGGAGGGCTGTGCGGCCCTCCAAAGAAATGCCACCCCACACCATTACTGACCCACTGCCAAACTGTCATGCTGAAAGATGTTGCAGGCAGCAGATCGCTCTCCACGGCGTCTCCAGACTCTGTCACGTCTGTCACATGTGCTCAGTGTGAACCTGCTTTCATCTGTGAAGAGCACAGGGCGCCAGTGGTGAATTTGCCAATCCTGGTGTTCTCTGGCAAATGCCAAGCATCCTGCACAGTGTTGGGCTGTGAGCACAACCCCCATCTGTGGACGTTGGGCCCTCATACCATCCTCATGGAGTCGGTTTCTAACCGTTTGTGCAGACACATGCACATTTGTGGCCTGCTGGTGGTCATTTTGCAGGGCTCTGGCAGTGCTCCTCCTGTTCCTCCTTGCACAAAGGTGGAGGTAGCGGTCCTGCTGGAGGGTTGTTGGCCTCCTACGGCCTCCTCCACGTCTTCTGGTGTACTGGCCTGTCACCTGGTAGCGCCTCCAGCCTCTGGACACTACGCTGACAGACACAACCTTCTTGCCACAGCTCGCATTGATGTGCCATCCTGGATGAGCTGCACTACCTGAGCCACTTGTGTGGGTTGTAGAGTCTGTCTCCTGCTACCACGAGTGTGAAAGCACCACCAACATTCAAAAGTGACCAAAACATCAGCCAGAAAGCAGAAAGGTACTGAGAAGTGGTCTGTGGTCCCCACCTGCAGAACCACTCCTTTATTGAGTGTGTCTTGCTAATTGCCAATAATTTCCACCTGTTGTCTGTTCCGTTTGCACAACAGCTGTGAAATTGATTGTCAATCAGTGTTGCTTCCTAAGTGGACAGTTTGATTTCACAGAAGTTTGATTTACTTGGAGTTATATTGTGTTGTTTAAGTGTTCCCTTTATTTTTTTTGAGCAGTGTATTTACTGGTGATAATGGTCATTTCAAATGTACTGTTTTAAGCCAAAACCATCTCAAAAATATTAAAATAATGTTTCAGGCATTAGGCAGCGTGTTCATGACCATGTCATCCAATAGATTTCTGTAACTGAGCTTTAAGAGGCATTAAACGTTTTGGACGTCTGGTTCCTATCACCATCACTGTGAACAGTTCTGTAGAACACAACCTAACCCTAACCCTAACCCAAATGACTATATAGCCAATCCATGGGGTTCCCATTTAACAACTCAACATGGTTGGCAGTCAGTGTAATTGGGGTACTAATGCAAAAACTATGGCTCTGAGCATTTATTACTCACTAGCTTGTTGGACTAAGGAAGAACATGTCTTAGCTAGATATCTTATATGCTCTTCAACTTAAATTCCTGTGCACTTTGTACAATCTGTGAACAAAGTCAGTCTGATTCTGTTGTCTTGGCTGATTGGCTACATTTGCGGTAAAAGGTAAAACTGTGTAATTTGATTTTTTGCCTAATGCATTCCTTTAACTAGAGATCCAGTTTTGGAATAGCACCTGATCTCCGAGTTTGGGAGTGCGCTTCAGAGAGGATCCCGGAGGAGTGCAAGGTGACTGTTCCCCGTTTAGCCCCAATTCTTAATTACCCCGGCACTGCTGAGACCGCCGCACAATAGCCCCGGCCCGGTCCGCCCGGACCGCCTGCACCCAGCCCCCCATTTATACACATGACAACTCCCCTACGCTTGCAGATATGACCTCCACAAGAGCTCTCAGCTGCACCATCACAAACTACAACCCAGCAAAAAACTCTGCCATGCATTGTAGACTGCAGGTCTCTGAAAAGATATTAGAGCAGGGGTCTCAAAACCAGGTCCTGGCTCCAGTTACACAAAACAACTTAAAGTTTAATAGTTTTTTCCAACCTAATCTCTATCTTCCATATCTGTAGCTTGATTACTGCAGATTACCTGTGCTCCATTTTTGTTGTTTTTCAGTTTTTGACATAATTTGAAAATGCTTGTTGGCCTTTACGTTGTTTGTAAATTTCATGATGAATGGACAAAAACAAATAGCCCAAATTGACTTGAAAAAACATCTGGTTCCATTGACTTACATTAAAATGAAAGTATGTTTTTTCCTTCTCCTGTAAAGTTACCATTTTGGCAATGCAAGATTTTGTTCCAACAGCAGCGTTATAATAGAAGCCAATGGCCCATGGAGGGAAAACAGAGATTAGGTTGAAGTAAATTATGTCTAAGTAAGTAAGGATTAGATTTCCCTAACCTGAGGAAATTACGTAAATCTGTTTTATAAAGTATACTAAATGTTTTTCTCAGATAAAGAAACTTAATGTGATCTGAAAACTTCTCTTTTTTTTTACCTGAATTTCTCCCCTATTTAGTCATTTCAAATTCTCAAAGACTCATTTCAAAAGACTCCCCCAATCACATGATACTACAAATGCTAGGAGAAGACTTTCAATCACAGAAGACTTTCAGCGCTGGGTTGTCTTTATGGATTTATTTTACAAAGTCTCCAAAAAGCAGTTCGTGGCTGGATTACAATGCTGCTCAAAGGGATACGATCGCAGCAGAGCCGTCATTGAAACAGCACAACGTTGCCCTTCCAGGAAAAAATGAAAGTAAGTCTCTAGTATGGAGCATTCCTGAGATATTTATACCTTTTACAGTCGCCATCCTTCAATAGTGTATATGACATCATCGACCTGAACAGGTTAACCAGGTCAGGTGTGGTGGACAGACACTGCTGGAGGAGCAAATCACTTTTGCTTTTGATGCAGGGGTGGAGGGGTGATTGAAGAACTGCATATTATAGAATATGCAGTCGTGTGTTGTATGTTTCTGTAATAACAGACAGCATAAAAATTATAAATAAAGATTTATTTACTTCCAATGCAGCTTGAGACTCGCCCTGTCCAGGGAGGGCCCTGGTTAGTCAGCTTCATCATTACCCGTGGTCCGATGACCCTGCTAGCAACACAACGAAGGCTCTCTGAACCAGTTCCGATGATCATAAGATGATTTGGGGAAACTGGGCCTAGATTAGCTTCTACTGAACTAAACTGCCTCTATGTACCTTAAACTGCACCACAAGCACAGCAACCCACAAAGTAAATTTAGTAATTTAGTCAAGCCACAGATTGAGCATCCAGGAATTTTGCAGGACTAAGGTGCAAATACTAAAAGTAGGCTACCTTTGTTTTGGATGGACAATGTGCCGCAAGTCGTCTCCTCCACAGTCATTGTACAGGGTTGTCTAGCGAGTCAGGTTCGTCTACAGGAATTTGGTTAGATGTGGGCTGTCAAGGCAGTGAAACGTCATGACGGTGCCAAGATGCCAACACTGTTAGACTCATTAAGATAAGATGAGATATATGTATATTACAGATATACAGTGACACATAGGAGAAATCTGCCTTTAATGCAAATATTACTGTGTGCCATTAGCTGCAGGCTTATTATAGTTAACTAAATCTATTATGAAAATGAAAATTAGCAGTGAAAAAAATGTGCTCATTAACTGTAATACAAATGAAAACAACAACTAATCCAACAACTTGGCTGTCTTTAAGGAAAGCTGAGCTCAACACTACAATAACCCTGATTAGCCAATGCTATTTGATGTATATAGCCAGGTCTAGTAAGTTTTTTAAAGTTGGAAAGCTTGAATTAAAACTATGATATTGAAACAAAAATTAGACAAACGTAATTGCTTTAACATACAAATTATTGGTTTACTTCCTAACATAATCCTGGATTTATTTTACAAAGTCGCCAAAAAGATAATACGTTTCTGGATACAAAGCTGCTTAAAGGGATATGATTGCAACATAGCCGTCATTGAAACAGCACAACACTACCCTTCCCGGAAAAAACGGAAGTACCTCTCTACCATGCAGCGTTCCCAAGATATTTATTCTTTTATGTACAACATCCCTTGATGTCGCATATGACATCATTAACCTGAGAGGGTTAACCAGGTCCTCCCATCGACCCACCACCGATGGGAGGGGCAGTAGTAGGGGTGCGGTGCATTGTGGATCGGGCAGTGTCCGAAGGCGTGGGCCTTGGCGTTCTGATCCTCGGTTGCTGAAACTGGCTTTTGGAACTTGGAACGTTACCTCACTGGCGGGGAAGGAGCCTGAGTTGGTGCGCGAGGTCGAGAGATACCGGCTAGATATAGTCGGGCTCACCTCAACACACAGCTTGGGCTCTGGGTCCAATCTCCTTGAGAGGGGCTGGACTTTTTTCTTTTCTGGAGTTGCCCATGGTGAGAGGCGGCGGGCAGGCGTGGGCTTTCTCATAGCCCCTCGACTCGGCGCCTGTATGTTGGGGTTTTCCCCGGTGGACGAGAGGGTAGCTTCCCTACGCCTTCGGGTTGGGGAACGGGTCCTGACTGTTGTCTGTGCTTATGCACCGAACAGCAGTTCAGAATACCCAGCCTTCATAGAGTCCTTGGAAGGGGTGCTTGAAAGTGCTCCTCCTGGAGACTCGATTGTCCTACTGGGGGACTTCAACGCTCACGTGGGCAATGACAGTAAGACCTGGAGGGGTGTGATTGGGAGGAATGGCCTCTCTGATCTGAACCCGAGTGGTGTTCAGTTTTTGGACTTCTGTGCAAACCACAGTTTGTCCATAACGAACACCATGTTTGAACACAAGGATGTCCATAAGTGCACATGGCACCAGGACACCCTAGGCCGCAGTTCAATGATTGACTTTGTAGTCGTGTCAGCGGACTTGCGGCCATGTGTACTGGACACTCGGGTAAAGAGAGGAGCTGAGCTGTCAACTGATCACCACCTGGTGGTGAGTTGGATCAGGTGGTGGGGGAAGATGCCAGTCAGACCAGGCAAACCCAAACGTATAGTGAGGGTTTGCTGGGAACGTCTGGCAGAAGAACCTGTCAGATTGATCTTCAACTCACACCTCCGTCAGAACTTTGACCAGATATCGGGGGAGGTGGGGGACATTGACTCAGAATGGGCCATGTTCCGCTCCTCCATTGTTGAAGCGGCTGACTGTAGCTGTGGTCGCAAGGTAGTTGGTGCCTGTCGGGGCGGTAATCCTCGAACCCGGTGGTGGACACCCCAGGTGAGAGATGCCGTCAAGCTGAAGAAGGAGTCCTACCGGACATGGTTGGCCTGTAGGACACCAGAGGCAGCTGGCAGGTATCGACAGGCCAAGCGATCTGCGGCTTCAGTCGTTGCCAAGGCAAAAACCCGGGTGTGGGAAGAGTTCGGTGAGGCCTTGGAGAGTGACTTTAAGTCGGCTCCAAAAAGATTCTGGCAAACCGTCAGGCGACTCAGAAGGGGAAAGCAGTGTGCCACTAGCACTGTATATAGTGGAGATGGTGTGCTGCTGACTTCGACTGAAGACGTCATTGGGCGGTGGAAGGAATACTTTGAGGACCTTCTCAATCCCACCGACACGTTCTCCAGTGAGGAGGCAGAGTCTGGGGACACGGGAATAGGCTTGTCCATTACTGAGGCCGAAGTCGCTAAGGTAGTTAAAAAGCTCCTTGGCGGCAGGGCTGCAGGGGTGGATGAGATCCGTCCCGAGTTCCTCAAGGCTCTGGATGTTGTGGGGCTGTCTTGGCTGACACGCCTTTTCAACATTGCGTGGACATCGGGGGTGGTGCCACTTGATTGGCAGACTGGGGTGGTGGTGCCTCTTTTTAAAAAGGGGGACCGGAGGGTGTGTTCCAACTACAGGGGAATCACACTCCTCAGCCTCCCTGGTAAGGTCTATGCAAGGGTACTGGAGAAGAGAGTCCGGCTTATAGTCGAACCTCAGATCCAGGAGGAGCAGTGCGGGTTCTGCCCTGGTCGTGGAACACTGGACCAACTCTTTACCCTCTCCAGGATTCTCGAGGGTTCATGGGAGTTTGCCCAACCAGTCCACATGTGCTTTGTGGATTTGGAGAAGGCATTCGACTGTGTTCCCCGGGGTATTCTGTGGGAGGTGCTTCGGGAGTACGGGGTACATGGCTCCTTGCTACGAGCCATTCAGGCCCTGTACAAACAAAGCAGGAGCTTGGTTCGCATGGCCGGCAGTAAGTCAGACTTTTTCCCAGTGAGAGTTGGACTCCGTCAGGGCTGCCCTTTGTCACCGATTCTATTCATAATTTTTATGGATAGAATTTCTAGGCGCAGTCAGGGGATGGAGGGTGTTCGGTTTGGTGACCTCAGGGTCACATCGCTGCTGTTCGCAGATGATGTGGTCCTATTGGGGACATCAGGCCGTGAACTTCAGCTTTCACTGGATCGGTTTGCAGCCGAGTGTGAAGCGGCCGGGATGAGGATCAGTACCTCCAAATCCGAGGCCATGGTTCTCACGCGGGAAAGGGTGGAGAGCCCTCTCTGGGTCGGGGATGAGCTCTTGCCTCAAGTGGAGGAGTTTAAGTATCTCGGGGTCTTGTTCACGAGTGATGGTACAAGGGAGCGGGAGATTGACAGGCGGATTGGTGCTGGGTCAGCAGTGATGCGGGCTCTTTACCGGTCTGTTGTGGTAAAGAAAGAGCTGAGCCATAAGGCAAGGCTCTCGATTTACTGGTCGATCTATGTTCCCACCCTCACCTATGGTCATGAGCTTTGGGTAATGACCGAAAGAACGAGATCGCGAATACAAGCGGCTGAAATGAGTTTCCTCCGCAGGGTGGCTGGACTCTCCCTTAGAGATAGGGTGAGAAGTTCGGTCATCCGAGAGGGACTCGGAGTAGAGCCGCTGCTTCTTCACGTCGAGAGGAGCCAGTTGAGGTGGTTCGGGCATCTTGTTAGGATGCCTCCTGGACGCCTCCCTTGGGAGGTGTCACAGGCAAGTCCACCGGGGAGGAGACCCCGGGGAAGACCCAGGACACGCTGGCGTGACTATATCGCCCAGCTGGCCTGGGAGCGCCTCGGAATCCCTCCCAGGGAGCTAGTGGAAGTGGCTGGGGAAAGGGAGGTCTGGGCTTCATTGCTCAGGATGCTGCCCCCGCGACCCGAACCCCGGAGAAGCGGAAGATGATGGATGGATGGATGGATGGTTAACCAGGTCAGAACTGGTGGACAAGCCACTAACGATAGACATGCATGCCGGAGGATCAAACCACTTTTGCGTTTGAGGCAGGGCGTGGAAGGGGATAGAGGAAACAACTGTAGATAAGCAGGATGTACTATGTAATTGTCACGATTGGCCCCTCCTAGTCCTGTCCATGTGCTCGAGTTGTTTACTTCGCAGTCCTGTCCATGTGCTTCTGTTTTGGTTTTCAGTCCTGCCCTCTTGTTTCATGGCTCCACCCCTGATTGTTTCCACCTGTTTCCCACCTGTCCCTCGTTGTCCTGGTTTGTATTTAAACCCTGTGTTTGGCCCTTGTGTTTGCTGGTCTTTGTTTGTTTTGTTGGATGTACTGTTTGAAGTGTATGTATTATTTGAAGAGTTTTGTTTATTTCTGGTCTGTTTGGAGTTCTGTGTTCATTTTGTCTTGTCTGTCCCTCCTGCTCTCCGTATTGGCCATTTGAACCAGCACTGTCTTGACCCTGATTTTGGATTTACCCATAATAAATCTTGCTTGTCCCCGCATGTGCATCCGTCTCCTCATTGCTCCACATTACAGAAATATGCAGTCATGTATTGTTTATTTCTAAAATAATAAAGTATCTAAATTAGACACCGAGATCTGTTTATTTGCGAGGCTGCTGGAGGGCCACTATCCAGGGAGGGCCCTGGTTTAACTGGTCACCCAACATGGTCATGCTGGTTGAGCATCCAAAACACAACATAGCACTGTTGTCGTAAGAAAACCTTGAATCTCCAAAATGGTATCTTTACAGGAGAAGAAAACCTACTTTACTTCTAATGCAATTCAATGTAACCAGATCCACCACCCACCCACCCACCTACACCCAAATCATTTTTGCCCGTTTTCCGACAAAAATGGAGATACAAGGTTTTCCTCCAGCAACAGCGATACAATGGTTTTCTGGTTTATCAGCTTGGTCTTCTAACCTTTAAGTCAAAAAAGTCACTTAAACACATGACTGCTACTGTTTTTGCTGTGAAATATACTTTTTATATACACTGTCAGTAACCACATGAGGAAGATTAGAGAAAGATTTGAGAAAGCCACATGTTTTGAGGCAAATGTATGCCTGCTGTTTGCACAAAGCTAAATTTATGGCTATAAGCTTTCATTACTTGTTAGCTACATTAGCCTCATAGCTTCAGTGCAAAGCAAGAAGCAATGAAACTTGTAATTTACATTTTTGGTAAACCATCCATTGAATTTATGTCTTGATAAATAATATTGTATTGTGTTTATTCAACTCTCATCTTAGTGTAACGAATTGCCAGGTAAAAATGGCAATTTACTTGAATGGTAAAGGAGGCATGACAGCAAAAAAGGTCTTAGCATCTGTTAGCGGTTAAAGCTGTGTTCAGCTAGAGCTTCTAACTCAATTTCGAAGCTCCAACTTCAAAAGAAAACACCTCAACTGTTGTGAATTTCCTCTCAGAAGGTCAGAATGGTATCAATGTATGAATTCAAACCAACATGGCTGTTTGCACTGTAAATGACTCTTTTTCTAATATGAAATGAGATTTGATCAGTCAACATACATATCGCTGCTGTCGGAACAAACTCTTGTAACTCCATTTTTGTTGTTTTTCAATTTTTGAAAAATAATTTGAAAAATCCTGTTGGTTTTTACATGGTGTGTGAATTTCATGATAAATTGACCAAAAAAAACTGTCTTGGAAAGATGTCTGGTTCCATCGACTTACATTAAAAGTGAAGTCTGTTTTTCCCTTCTCCTGTAAAGTTACCATTTTGGAGATACAAGGTTTTCTTCTGACAACAGCAATATGTAGTATTAGGTTAAATTTAAAACACTGACCAAAACGTTTTGCTATTTTGAGAAAATAAATACATCATAAACAGAAAGTTATCACTCACGTCTCTCACTGGCTAGCTTGCTAGCAATTCTTCCTTCGTAGAGGAAGCAATGTTTCATTCCCTCACTTTGTAGCTTGAATGCTGAGGTCGCTGAATTCCCACTTCCGAGTTAGTATCAAACACAGCATAATTCCACGTTATCTTGGTGAAATTTAACCCCTAGAATCTGTAGGTGTGCAGATAGAAAACAAAAGGGCAATTTGTGTTATTTTTCCAAAAAACAGACCTGCCATTTAGCCAGTTAGCTAGCTAGCATTAGCTGTTCACTGAAGTGTATCCTCTCCAAACCCACATCACCTCAGGTCAATATAAAAGACGCTAAACAAAGCTCTGCTTTTGAAATGAGCTAGCTATAGCTATAGCTAAGAGGTTTTAATGTCAGAGGAATGTGTGTGTATAGACCACTGAATATCTGTCTTTGTCTGGAGCAGAAAGTTACATGGCTTCTCTTAGCCGTTGTTTAGCGTTGTGAGAGTGTAAGCCAGTGTGTTAGCAGTGTTAGCATCAACATTTTCAACAAAATCATTTTATGTGAGGTTTAGTCATTTTTTTCTTAGCTTATTGGCTTATTTTTATTATTTTTTTTTTAATCTGTCTGAGGAGAATTCCAAAATTATTAAGCCTTTGCATGCAGGTGGTCTGAGTGCCAAACTGCTGTAGTTGCTGTAGTTCCAAGCTCCAACTTCCCCTCATCTAGGTCAATCTTGCCCTCCAAATTTGGAAGCATGAGATTAAAAATATACATATGTAACATACATATTTAAGAGAAAAATACACAGTGGAACTGCCACTCAGTCAACAGAATGTCTCTTGTTTCTCACAGCTGCAAAAAAGCTGGTTAACTAGTTAGCATTAGCTGTTCACTGAACTACATGCCCCCTTGTGAACACCTCAGGACTGCCCATATTGGCTTAAATTTTGCTCCAACCCAGCAATGGAAATGATGATATAGTCTGACTGCATTAATGACACCAGAAAGCTTGGAATTTTCATCTCGGAATCTCCCACTTCCCACGCGAAAACCCGAAAAGTCATGAACCATCAGCTGTTTTCAGATGGATGCTCACAGTTACTTAGCGCTTTTCGGCTGCAGTGTGAATATAAAAAGCTCTCATTTACAGTTGAATTAAAGAGCTTTTTGTCTAGTACTATATTTATTTTCAAAGCAGATGTAGGCTGTGGCATTTCACCATTAAAGTAGTGTAAAATCAACTGCTAAACCTTACAATTGTCCTAATGCCCCTCTACTATAAACTATAGAATATCTAACTTAGAATTTTTTAAGATAATGCAATTTATTTCATGACATCATTACACTCTTTGCTAAGGTCTGCCTTATTATGTCAGCCCTCCAATCACTGTACAGAAACTAGTGCTATCCATTGCCTCAAGCCTTCAGTTAATTATTAGTATGCCAGGGTTTGAATTTGAAGCTCTAGTTGCAGTTAAAAGTTGTAAAAGGTTACTTTGTGAAAACGTTCACGTTACAAGCCTCATTTCTCAAATAAGATGCTGAAATCTGATCTCTCTGACATTATCGTTTAGGTAAGTGACTCAAATCTGTCATTAACGCAAACAAACCGGCGTCCTGAAATGACCTGCATGCTCACATCCTACTCCTGTGAATGAATCACATGCTTCACATGCATCATCAGCAAACACACGATCAGAACGAGCCTTTGCTGTGAAGATAATTCACTCTGAACATCTCTTAGCTGTTTATTATATAAACATATAAATATATTTGTATATTGTATATTATAATATTATATTATAATATAATATTTTATACATATATATATATATATATATTTCCTATCTATCTATCTATCTATCTATCTATCTATCTATCTATCTATCTATCTATTAGAAGAAGACGAAGGTGAGATGTGTTTCTCGTGTTTACAGGCTTTAACTTCTGTTCAGTGCTGCTGCCATGGTAATGCTGAATGATGGTGCATGCAAGGTGGAAAAAAAACACATGAATTACAATCTGAACGTTCACCTTAAGGTCACATGGCCACAAATCGGATACGTATCCAATCTAGGGCCACAAGTGAAAGTGTCTCAGATTGGATTTGAAAAGATCAGATTTGCATGTCTACACAGCCCTGAAAACATCAGATCACATTAGGGCACAACATTAGATTTGTCTTCACTTCAACCTGGTAAGGTAGCCAAAGAAAACATCTAACATTAACATTACTTCGGTGAATTAAAGGTAAGACATGAATGGACCATAAATGTTTTTATGCCTGCAGCAATATGTTTTGGGTTTTGATGAACAGGTTTGGATTTTTAATTTTGCTCTTATTTGTCCTCATTTTGTACACCTTGGCTGTCTGTTTTCAAATTAGTTTTATTGTTTTCAAATGTTCCTGTGGCAAGCGGACAAATGCTTTATGGTCTTCAAATGAACTAGTGTTCCAGCGTTGGCTCTGTTTAAGTGAATCAGGCATTCTAGATCACTGCCAGAATATGGTGATATTACCACAGAGTGGAAGTCTTGGAATTGGTAGTGTGATGACTGCATGGTTGTCAGGAATAGGATACAACCTCATATGATGACTTGAAACTGTATATACCAAACTGAACACTTAAAACATGTTATTACGTCTTATGTGGAATGTTGAAATGACATCACAGATTAGCGATTTTGAGGAATTGGAGCTAATAAGCAACTCCTACTTTCCGAGTGGGAATTACATGTTTGAGGGAAATTCAAATAGATTTTTCCTACTTAGAAGTCTAATTCCCATAGTTCTCATAAACATAGCATTAAACCACGCAGTGTAGGCCTCCATGAATTGCTATGAATTTGGTTCCCTATGCTAGCATGCTAATTACATTTCTCCAGTATAGGGAACAGGGAGCAGTTGGGTGCTGCTTTGAACACAGGGTGAGTATGGAAGCTTTAGCTTCTGGGGTCACTCCAGAGTAAGCCTGCATCCTTTTCATGTAAAGCTGTAGTACAGCTATCGTGGTCCTTCATTAATTAAATAACAATGAGGGTGGTCGCATTAGGCCTCGATGGGTTGAGACCTTTAGAATAATTATACTCGGAGCGCGAGCACACCAGGAGGATTGAGGAATCCTCCAGAGGGGCAAGTCACACTGGGGAGCAGGCGGTGCGGGTGGAGGGTAGTGGGGGGTTATCCACCATGCAGTCATGTAATATTAATGACCAGCGAGGGGAATTAAGGTGCTGGTAATTTAGCCTGCATGCGCACACGCTCTTGCCGGTAGGACTAACGAGGACCACCGGCTGCCCGCGTGCTCACAGTGATTACTACGCGACCAGGCATGTGCTCTCCCACGAGAGCTCCGTGTCAACAGCAAAGCAAAATTAATTTTGGCTTTCTCTCACCTGTTCGTTCATTCTCTAGCGTTTTCTCTCTCACTAGTGTAATAAGACCAACATACACATTACATTACGTGAACTATAATCCACAACCGCATAATTATCTCTCTTACTTTCATAAGGCCCAACAATACGTTCGTACTACGTGACCTGGGTTGTTGTAACACTGTGGTGGCAAACGGGGCACAAATATTAATGTAATGTAAAGTGTACCATGTTATCTTGAACAACAACAGTAAAGTTGTAATGCCACTGAGTGTAACACCTCTGACAAATCTACTTAACATACAAATTGCAGCCACTTTAGTTTCAAAGTATGTAGAAATGCACAAATATTGCATTCCTGTTATTTTATTTCAATGTAAAAATCAAATAATATTTCAAGAGCAGCACCACTGACAAAACGGCTCAAATTTGAGCTTTACTGAAATAGTTCACTGTTTTATTACATTTTATGTGTAAAAGTACTCATGTTGCAATCAGGTTGTTATTTTATTTTATTGTATTTTTAAATAACTAAATGTTTCATGGGGTAGCGCTGTCAACTCACAGCAAGGAGGGCCTGGGTTTGATTCCTCAGTCGGACAACCAGGGTCCTTTCTGTGTAGAATTTGTATGGTCTCCCCCCATTTGGTGGAGAACCTGGAGGGCCTGGGTTCGATTCCCTGGCTGGGCGACCAGGGTCCTTTCTGTGCGGAGTTTGTATATTCTCCCTCCACTGGTTTCCTCACACTATCCAAAGACATGCAGTTAGGTCAGTTGCCCCTAGGTGTGAATGTATATGTCTGTCTGTCTGCCCTGTGATGGACTGGTGACCTGTCCAGGGTGTGGCATGCCTTCCACCCAATGACTGCTGGGATAGGCTCCAGCTCCACTCGTGAGCCAGAAGGAGAAGTGGCTTAGAAGATGTGTGTGTGTTTCATGGGTAACACCACTGACAAAATTGCTAAAAACTTAGCGTACAAGTCTTTGGATGTAGATAATCACAAATATTGCATTCACGTTGTGCACTCTTAATGAGAAGGTGTGGCGAGTTTGCCATCAGGGGGCAGATATTAAGAGGATGTTAGTTGGAAGCGAGAGAGTGCAGGTATGAGCTGAATGTAGAGCGAGCTGTTAGCCTTGCTATGTAACAAAAAAAAGTTCTAATTCCTTTTTACATGACCTCTTTTTATCTCTTAGAAATAAACAGGTTGCATTTAATCCTGTGCCTTTCAGACTGATATTTGTAAATCAGACCTGTCCTTATTGGCTGCCCAGCAATCTAATCTAGAACACTCTTTATAACTTTAGCATGAGTAGGCGGAGCTGAACTGCTGTAAACTAAAAAGGGGGCTATATGTAAAACATGTAGGCAAATATGTTGTGACATCACAAAAACAAGGACTTCAAAACATTGATGGTGTATTTTGAAATTTTAACATCTATGTGCAAAACTCCATTAAACTTTATTATTTCAAAAAAGCAACAGGGTTTTCCCCTGTATGGACCTTTGAAAACACATGTTTCTGTATCACTGCTGACAAAAATCTTGGAACCAAGATTTATTATTAAAATAAAACTATATTAATGTTTTAAAAAAAGGATTGTAACATAAGACAGACAATTAAGGTCATGCATTTCTACAAATTACACTACAACAACAAGCGTCGAAACTGTAGTTTCACCTAAAAAATAATACTTTAGCATCTCTGAAGTGACATAAAAAGATAAAATTCCATTATTTTATTGGTTTGTTCTAATTTCTGGGTCATTTTCATGGCTTCAGAGTAGTAGAGGCTCCCAAGGTTGCCCCTGCAATGGTAGAATGACCCGCCTACAGTCCACACAGAAACACAGACACTGTTGATATTTTTATTCTCATCTTACAGCCCACCTACTTATTTACAACACCACATTATAGTTATAGACCACACAGAAGCACATGCACACTTCCCCACACGCGCCAACTTTAACCAAGCATTTATCTTCTTTGATAATTCAGACATACACATGCTGAGATGCTCCTAATGAGGCCTGTTCAGGATGCTAGTTCATTCTTGCTGTCAGCATTCTTGCTGTTCAAGAAACAATCCAACGGTGAGGCGAACAGGAAGGACATACAAAACAGAGAAAGGGAAAAAAAACATAGGCCAGTGCCTAATCTATCCATAATAAACCTCACTCCCAGTCGTACTTAGTGGAACTACCTCAGTGAAGTACACCTCCGCAGAGTGCGAGACCATCACTCTAGCCTACTTGTAATATAATAACCACACATTACATAATAAGTCTTACCACCTTATTTTAAAAAGAGGATGGGGTATTTGTCATTTTAATAAGCTGCTGCACCATGATACCATTATTTTTTGTCATGATTATCATACCTTCTTAGCGTAGCTCTTAGCTCTTCTCTTTACACTGTGTTCATAAAGCACTCTGACAGGCTCATATGAAACCAGCGCCACTTTAAAACTTCTTGCATAGCTGGTTTTTAGTTTAGAAAGAATTTGCCCATCGTTCTTGGAGCTTGTGCTGTGCACAGAAGTACAGCCATGCTGGAACAGGAAAGGAAAGGGCTGGAGTGGGACTTATTTCCAGACCGGGGGTTACATGATGCAGACCAACTCACCCTAAACTCTACAAACATAAAAAGTGGGTAGGCCAACATGTCCAGCAAAGTCATTACATCAGGCAATAAGCTATTCCTAACAGCAGTGGAGTCATCGCCCTACATATTACACCTTCATCCTGATACCAAATTATAGCAATCAATTAGAAAGCTGGATTCACATAAACAGCCAACCCTGCAGCAGCTTCACTATAAATCATGCGCAGAGAAAATGATAAAACTAAGTTAAAGTCAGACAATTGTGATATACAAAGATGAGGAAAAACAGCACAGCAAATTTTAAGACCTAAACCTAAGGGTTGTACTGCCACAGGAGGCATGAAACACGTCTACGGTCCATTTATGTCTTACCTGTACCGTTTGCTTTGACATTTTCACAAAGCATGTCAGCTTTTGAAGTAAAAGAACATTGGAAGATAACAAATTCACATAAAACTGACAATGACGCTATTTTACATTTGTTTTTCAGCTTTGGACAATATGCTTTAAGGGACAGATGTGCTGGGAAACAGTTGCATCTTTTAACCACAACTTGAGCTTCAAATTTAAAAACCGGAGCGTGATAACAAACTGAAGGCTTGAAACAAGTGTAATAAACTCTGTAGAGGACCTCTGGTCATGTCAGCCAGCACCAGAATGGGGCCAGACATTGTGGCCAGATTCGCACAGTCATGTTGAATTTGAGTGTCTGATCTCTCAAAGCTGATGTTAGATGATGTCTTATTCACATTTTTTGTTGCACCTTAAATAGCAAACTTAAATTAGCAAACCAGGGCCATCGTACTTGAGGTGGGGGCTGCTGGTTCAACCCCTAAATTACTATAGAAATACACTTTGTTATTGCATTTATACCTTGTTTGAGTGTTCGTGTGCTTGTGTGCATTAGTTTACATGTTAGCTCTCAGTAACTGGCCCAAAACTTCACCAGCCCACCAGGAATTCTCCCAACTTTCCTGAATACCCACTCAAGGGCCTTCTCCAAATTGTTGCCACATATAGTTGTCTGAAATATCTTTGTATGCAGTAGCATTAACATTAACCTTTGCTGGGACTAAGGGGCCCAAACCCTGAAAAACAGATCCAGCCCATTATCCCTCCTCCACCAAACTTTACTGTCGAAACTATGCATTCTGTTAGGTAGCGTTCTCCTGGCATCTGCCAAATCCAGATTCATTCATCAAATAGTGAAGCATGATTCATCACCCCAAAGAACACATTTTGACTGCTCTAGAGCCCAATGGAGACTAGCTTTATACCACTCCAGCCAACTCTGGCATTACACATAGTGATCTTTTACTGTGTGCAGCTACTCTGCCAAGGCCCAGGTAATAACAGCACTTACAGTTAACTGGGGCAGATCAAGCAGGGCAGAAATTTCACAAAATGACTTTGTGGGAAAAGTGGCATCCTTTCACAATGCCATGTTTAAATCACTGAGCTCTTTAGTATGATCCATTCTACTGCCATTATTTGTCTAAGGAGATTGCATGGATATGTGCTTGATTTTACACACCTGCTAGCAATGAGTGTCACTGAAACTCATCTGCACTCAATAATTAGAAGGGGTAGTCCACATGCTTTTGGCCATATAGTGTGTCTGAGAACTGTCTGGGCATAATCCTAATGTTCTTATCGTGGATATGTGATTCACATTCCTCAGTCTAGATCTTCCCAAATTAAACCCAACAGCTCTAGCAAGAAGAAATGAATAAAACATGCTCTGCATTTGCAATTTGTGTTGTGACTATAATTTTAACTAATTATTATTTTTAGACTCATGGTTGTTCATGGCTCCCAAAAATCACTTCCAGCTTGCATGTGGTAACTTCTTAAACCAGCTTATTTACTTTACTGCTGGATGTGCATCTAAGGAATGCTGGCGTGGGTGGCTGAAAAGGTAAATTAACAAATAAACAGAGCCAACTGATAATCAGATGGATGGACGGATGGCAAACAGAAGAGTATGCTTCTGACTGAGAGAGAAAAAGCTGTGTGCGAAGCCTGACGATTGGCGAGGATATTTCTTATGTATGTGTGACCCAAGATTATGACCACAAAGGAGAACATTATTGGATAATGTTCTAGCTTGACTTGAAATGTTGCAAAAAAAACATGGAAAATTACACAACAATGCAGTTAGGCATCCTTTTACGTTCATGTAATATATTATTAAACTTTTTTATACCCTCACCAACTCATGGAATTCGCCACATGGAAGTGCAGTACTACTCACAGCACAAGAAGATTAATGGAATTTTTCATTCGGAACACATTTGTGCTCGGCTAGGTTAACTTCAGACAGCTAATTAGTTAGTCCTGCAAGCATTGTAATACAGTTTTTGAGAAGTCTGAACATAGCATACATTTTGTGAGTAGTTGCTTTGTCTGGCTATAAAATGATCATTTATTGCTTTTATTTTTGTTGCTGTTACCCGTGTAGTCTTTAGCTCCTTAACTAGCAAAGCTAGCAGAGTAACATAATTATATGATAGCTGTGTACGTGATGGAGTAGTTTGCTACCTAAATGGTCATTTGAACATAGCAAATCAAATGTTGAAGTTTTGAAATATTATGCACTATTTTTAAATAGTTTACAGCCATGGCTTGTAGATTTATATCTTTCCCTGCCACTTTATCCACACATATGCAGAGAAAAGCAAGATTTATTTGGGGCAAATCCAGGGTCGTGGTCATAACAGTCCAGGTTCAACGAGCCAACACAGAGAAATGGAGGGACAGACATAACGAAATAAACACGGACTGAAAAACACAATGGAGGCCAGAATAACAAAACACAAGCATACAAAACACTTCCAACAGCACAAACAATACATCCAAAGACCAGCAAACACAGGGCTTAAATATAAACAGGGATAATGTCAGAAACCAGGATACAGGTGGAAAACAGGTGGCAACAATCAGAGGCGGAGTCAGAAAACAAGGGGGCAGGACCGGGAGGTAAACACAAGCACATGTAGGACTGGAAGGTAAATAGATGCATATGGAAGACTGGGAGGTGCCAATCGTGACAAAATCATCTGGTTGCGGTGATTTCTGAGCAAATTCTACTGTTAAAGTCCAGACCTTGGTCCTTCTCACCTCCAAGGGCTCATCTAATAAACTAAACAAGTCCTGAAGATGGCATTTGGGATTCAGGTAAGTGGTTTTTGCATCATTGTGGTTCATCATGGTGATTAGCTGAAATCAGTGGGGAAACTTCTAGGCCTATTGGTTTTTGTGAAGTAAATAAATACATGTCTAATTTTTAGTTGATTTTTATTTAATACAGTCATCATGTTTAAATGCTTGTTACATTTAAACTCTGCATGTAACATAGTAATATTTCATTGTTACATTTCATTGGAAGCAAATGGGTTAAATTCTTGAAACACTAATAGATAATTGTCCAGTCCGAATTTGGTATCTGGGTAGATAAAAGCCAACAGTCAGATTAATTACTGGCGTAATTAGTAACTGACAGTGGGATCAACCAATCACAATTTAGTTCACAATGAACTGGGCATACTTTGTGAGAAAAATTCTAGGCCTTTCGGAAGTTCTAGATATGTAGATGCATTTCAGTCGGTTGTGAGAATTGGAAACAGTGGCAGCAGCTCTTTGTCATGGGCTTTTCACGGAAGCAGTCACTATAAAATTGCTACAAGATAAAATATGTTGTTTATTTCCAAGTTGAAATTTCTAGAATGGCCAAAATGTTGGTTAGCTTAACGCTAACATACTAATAGAACAGCACTGGGGTGCTGACAGAAATTAACATTATCATAGAGATGATATCTTCCTCATATTTGATTGAGTTTTGCAATGAAGTGCTGAAATGAAGGGCTCGCTCTAACAGTCATGGTTTGCCACCGATTCTAAGGAATGGGTCGACGTTAATGAGTCCTCTGCAAGCTATAGTGAAGCCAAACTACATAAAATATATGCACAGTAAAATATTGTAATGTAAATGAAATTCTTGATGTGAACATATCAAACTTTTTGTACACTAAAGCACAACTTATGCTCAGTACGTAACTTTGTATTGCTATCAGTCAACATGATTGAAAAAGAGCCACCAGCAGTGAAATCTGCAGACTGCTTTGAGTTGTATCGTTTGCACAATGCTCATAAAGTTGATGGAAACCAAGCTACAGAGAAAAAATTGCCCTGGAGGAATCCCTAAAAACAAGCCTGTGAACAATACCCCTCCATCTGCAATGAAATCTACTTGGACTGCTCTGGCCAGGCCTGTTTCCAAACATGTATAACCACACGTTCACGTGTGCCAACAACTAGAATGCCATTCTGAGAGCTGATTTAAGGACAAACCCTCAATTTCACCGGTAAAGCTTAGTTCAAATGTCATCTCGTTCTCAGTCATTCTCATCCTTGTTAGCTATTTCTGCTGTGCACCAGTAAAACCCACAGTCACATTTTTTGTTAGTCATTTCAATTTTGAAAGATACCCCAGAGATTCACAATTGGTCTGTTGCATTACAGACGTATAATGATCCTTTTTTAACTGTAAATGATTTAACTAAAAAGGCTTTAGATCATAATGACAGGCCTAATCCTGTAAGGGCAATAGCCACACGGCCCAATGATAAAATCAGAGAGATAACGTGGCAATGCTGCAAGGAAGGTGGAGAAATCTTCGAAATATCTTCAATGTAATGACTTTATATCTCAGAATTACAAGATAATGCCTCATAATTGTGATGCTGTAATAATGAGATGACCTCTAAGAAACAAGCCCATGTATTATGAGATAATGACGAGATAGCATCTTAAAATCTAATTCATTTCTCTTATGAAGTCATAATTCTGAGATGCCCATGATTGAAACATAGTACATCACTATGAGATATTGATAGGGCAGTTGCAATGGCATTCTTGATGTTTGCTAGAGTGTTGCTAGGTGGTTGCAATGGTATAGGTGGTTGAGAGGTTGTTGTTAGGTATTGCTGCTGCTAGCAACACCTTAGTAACCACCTGGGATGGAAACCAAGTTACAGACAAAAAATGCCCTGGAAGAATCCCTAAAAACATAAGTGATAAGTGATAAGTGATACTTTTTTGATCCCACAACCGGGGAAATGCCACCTCCGCATTTAACCCATCCATGAAGTGAAACACCACATACACACTAGTGAACACACACACTAGGAGGCAGTGAGCACACTTGCCCGGAGCGGTGGGCAGCCCTATCCTATTGAGCAGTTGGGGGTTAGGTGTCTTGCTCAAGGACACCTCAGTCATGGACTGTCGGCCCTGGGGATCGAACCGGCAACCTTCTGGTCACAGGGCCAGTTCCCTAACCGCCCACGACTGCCCCCAAGTACATATAGTACAAATAGTACATCATTATGAGATAATAAGTTGTAATTATGAGATATTGATAGGGTGTTGCTAGGCAATCACTATGGCATTCTTGACAGTTGCTAGAGCATTACTAGGTGATTGCAGCAGTTTACCAGCTGGTTGTGAGGTTGTTGCTAGGTGTTGCTGTTGCTAGCAACACCTTTATAACCACCTGGGATACCATAGCAACCACCTGGCAACCACTACGCAAGTACCTGGGATACCATAGCAGCCAGCTAGCAATGAGTTAAAAAGTCTATTAGATACATTATCATTACATTTATATAATCAAAAGATAGCAATAGCACCTTGTGATTATGAGGTAGCATTAATTAAATATCAGGTAAAGCTCACTATTATGAAAAACTTCATTGTTATGAGTTCTTTAAGCACCACAAAATGCTCAATAGTTATATTTGCCAGTCAATTTCAAAAACTGCATTTTTTTTAAGCCAACATTGCTAACTAAGTTAATTAGGCTAATGTAGTTATCGAGCTAATGCTAATGCTTAAGTATACCAACTGTAAGAGGATGAGTTAGTGTCACATAGCATTGGTTTGTTGAGGGAATTAACTGAATTTTTGTTTATTTTAGTAAAAATAATAATAATTTAGTACCTGATAAATAAATGTAATTTATTTTTTGCGGTTTTCTGTTTTTGACATAATTTGCAAAAGCATATTGTGCTTTACATTATTTATAAAGTTCAAGATGAATGGACTAAAAGAAACAACCCAAAATGACTTAGGAAAACGCCTGGTTCCATTGACTTCCATTGAAAAATAAAGTATGTTTTACTTTACCATTTTGGAGACACAAAGTTTTATTCTGAAAACAACAATATTTTATATATATATATATATATATATATATATATATATATATATATATATATATACCTCTGGAACACTTGTTTGGACTGACATTAGAGAATTAGAGAGTAGTCACAGAGAAGCAGTAGCCGAATGGTCAAGCTATGATCAAAAGATTGAAGTGACCAGAGGCAGACAAGCAGGGAAAAAGCCAATTATGTCCAACCAGGGTACACAACCCACACAAAAGATACAAAACAATGCACACATGATCATGATACAAGCAAACACATAGACCTCTATCATCTTAAAGTTCAGAGTACAGCATTGAGCATTTGAGAAAAAAACATTTTCAGTGCGAATTACTATCAGAATTAGGTTTGCATATTATTAAACCACTAGGTAAAGAGAATTAGAGTCTTAAAATATATGGTACTCAAAGGATTTTTGGAAGAAAAAAATAGCTTAAGGAAAAGTGGAGCAGGTGTGAATTGAATTACCGCTCTAAAAAGGAACCAATTACCTGGGAACAGAAACTTTTTTTATTTAATTTAAAATAATACGAACACAGAGGAATATCTGAGCAACAGTCCTTCACCTTTGGAAGGGGAAGCTAATAAAAGGTAATAAAATGGTTGTAGTGCATAATGCTTAATGGAGTTTAGCCATCTAAATGGGCTCAGAAAGATATAAAATAATGAAATAATGCTGATTCTATTGAGTACTTTCATATGCAAAGGAGTGCAAAAGATTCTGGCTAATGTATTCTGCCTCATACAGTCATGAGGGCAGATTTCTCCCTTTGATTTTTGGGATGGTACTTGAAATTGACTCACCTCATTTGTAAGCCAGCACTTGTTTAACTATTTGGTCGCATGATACATTCAGGCCGAAAACTATATGTAACATGTACACTATATGGCATAACATTATGACTTCCTCCTTGTTTCTACACTTATTGTCTATTTTATCAGCTCCACTTACTGTATAGCTGCACTTTGTAGTTCTACAGTTACAGACTGTAGTCCATCTGTTTCTCTGATACTTCGTTAGCCCCCTTTTACCCTGCTCATCAGTGGTCAGGACCCCCATGGACCCTTACAGAGCAGGTACTATTTGGGTGGTGGATCATTCTCAGCACTGCAGTAACACTGACGTGGTGTTGGTGTGTTAGTGTATGTTGTGCTGGTCTGAGTTGATCAGACACAGCAGTGCTGCTGGAGTTTTTAAACACTGTGTCCACTCACTGTCCACTCTATTAGACACTCCTACCTTGTCAGTCCACCCTGTAGATGTAAAGTCAGAGACGATAGCTCATGCAGAGAGGTATGCAGAGAAACAGATGGACTACAGTCTGTAATTGTAGAGCTACAAAGTGCACCTAAATAGCACCTGTATAATAGCTGATAAAATGGACAATGAGCATAGAAACAAGGATATATCATAATCCTAATGCCAAGAGTCTGATGGAGTGGTGTGAAACACTCTGCCACTGGACTCTGAAGCAGTATAAACATTCTCTGGAGTGATGAATCACTCGTCACTATCTGACAGGCTGATGAATGAATCTGGGCTTGGTGGATGCCAGGAGAATTCTTCCTACTCGAATGCATAGTCTCAACAGTAAAGTTTGGTGGAGGAGGGATAATAGTCTGGGGCTGTTTTTTGAGGCTTGTGCTTCTTAGTTCCACTGAAAGTCAATGTTAATACTACAGCATACAAGACATTTTAGACTATTACATGCTTCCAACTTTGTGGCTGCAGTTTGGAGACCTTTTCCTGTTCCAGAGTGACTGTGCCCCTGTGCATAAAGTGAGCTCCAAAAAGACATGGTTTGACAAGTCTGGTGTGGAGGGTCTCCAGTGGTCTGCACAGAGCCCTGACCTCAAGCCCAATGAACACCTCTGGAATGTGAACCAGAGCTTCTCATCCAACATCAGCGTCTGACCTCACAAACGCTCTTGTGACGGAATGGGTACAAATTCCCACAGACACACTTCAAAATGTACTGGAAGGCCTTCCAAAAGTGTGGAGGCTGTTATAGCTGCAAAGGGGAGAGGTTTTGGAATGGGACATCCAACAAGCTTAAATGATGGCCAGTCGTCCACAAACCTTTGGACGTGTGCGTTAGGAAATGCTGTGACCGAACATCAAACAAAATGAAAGTGGAAGGTGTAACATCAGTCCATGTAACTGAAGATGAACTGCTGGGCCTTTTGAAAGCATTATCAGGAAGGTGAGGTCACCAGTTCAAGCCTACAGAAAGTAGTGAGCAAATAAAAGAATGGACATATGACTAGAAGAAGCTTGCTAATAGAAAAGAATAAACCAACTCATCCAAAAAAGAGTACGAATGGCTTGACTAGTAATGGTTAAAAGGCAATTCCGGTTTTCCAAAATTACCAAAATCCAATAATTCCGTCATTAAGATGTAAATAAAGTCATTCCAAGTGTTTTGATGCCAAATGCTTCGCTCTAGAACTTACAACTTACCAGTTCTGATATCTTTACAGTAGTGGTGAATGGAACCAGGGGTTAAACTGTGTCTTCATCACAAACATAAGCATGAATGACTTTTTAAAAATATGCTTAAGACCAAAATTTGATCTCAAAACTATAAAAAATGTTTAAGGCCTCAGGCAGCACACTCAAAGATTTTATGTAATAACTTTCTTTAAGGCTGTTTGGGGGAATTCCGCCAATTTCCAACATTTGTCCATAATCCCAGTGTTGACATGTTAACAAAGTCATTCAGAGTGGTTTATTGTTAAATGCTTTGATCTACAGAAACTTGCTGAGTCAGTACTGTTAACAGGGGTAGTGATAGGACGTCTGAGGTGTTTAACGTCTCTAAAAGCTCCTTCACAGAAAGTGAATACACAAAATGGTATCATGAATACCATGAATACACTGTGTGATATACATAGGATATGCGATGTAATGATAGTTTTCAGGGGGCTTTTGGCCTAAAATGTATTTTGAATCCATTTTTGGTAAAGATATACACGCAGGGCACTGTGGGACAAAATAGTGAACAAAGAAAACTTTGTGGGTTTTTTTTTTTTTCAAAATTAGCTGAAATTTACCATCATCAACGTTACATATAAAAGCTCAGACAACACCTCCAGAATCGCTGATGGTTTTGCATCGTAAAAACACACTAAATAAAATGGCTATATTTGTGTCGTAGACAGGCGGCACAGTGGTGTGGTGGGTAGCGCTGTCGCCTCACAGCAAGGAGGGCCTGGGTTCGATTCCCCGGCCGGGCGACCAGGGTCCTCTCTGTGTGGAGTTTGCATGTTCTCCCCGTGTCTGCGTGGGTTTCCTCCAGGTTCTCCGGTTTCCTCCCACAGTCCAAAGACATGCAGTCAGGCCAATTGGACGTGCTAAATTGCCCCTGTGTGTGAGTGTGTGAGTGACTGTCTGTGTCTGTCTGTCTGCCCTGCGATGGACTGGCAACCTGTCCAGGGTGTATCCTGCCTTCTGCCCGAAGACTGCTGGGATAGGCTCCAGCACCCCCCGCGACCCTGATGGAGAAGCAGCTTAGAAAATGTATGTATGTTTTGTAGACATTGCAACCCCTGGTTCCATTCACTCCCACTGTAGTGGTAGTTTAAGTTTCTCTACAATGAAGGATTTTACAGCAAACCACTCTGAATGACTTTGTTTACATGCCAACCACTGAAATATGCAGAAAAAGTGAAAACTTTGTGGACTTTCCCTGTTAACTCCTCAGATGTCTGGTTCCTACCGCCACCACTGTGAACAATCCTGACTCTGTATGTTTCTCTAGAATAAAGCATTTCACACCCAACCTCTGAAAAACTAAATTTGACTTGTTTTTTGTTTTTTTTTTGTTAAAGGCAAGTATGAAATAAAAAAGACCCCATTCTTACATTATAGGCAACTGGCCTATTTGTATATGTAGTGTAATAAAAGCAAATATGTGTAAAGTAATAATGACAAATTTTCTCACAGTTCTGACCGTTGTGTTAAAATAATCACTTATTGTCTTGAAATTATGACTTACTATTTTAAAATGATTGACATTTTGCTGAAAATGACTTCATACTACGTCAGAATAACGGCTTAGTACTTTGAACTATTTATTTACTATGTCAAAATAATGACTTTGTAGCTTGAATGAATGACTAAATGTCTCTGAAATGTCACTAACTGTGTTGAAATAATGACTTTATTCAGAAAAGGTTTAATTAAATGTAAAAAAATTCAAAATTTCACCTTAATGAATCAATTTTGAGAAAGTTAGCCATTATAATTTAAGATACTCAACTCTCAAAACATCAGTATTTTGAGAATATAGCTAAAAATAATAAAAAGAATAAGTCAATGTTTCTATCAAATGTTTGTTTTTTTAGACAATAAACCAAAATTCTCTTCTACCTGGTGGGAATGTGCTTTCCAACAGAAGCAGAAGTATAAACCACCACTCCACCATATATTATGTTATGATAATGAGAAATATTATCAAAGATATCTCATAAAAATAAGTTTGTATCTCATAATAATGAAGAGTTAATAATTATATAACACCTCCTAATAATGGGAAAACTTTGTATTCATAATTTTGAGATAGTAAGTCATACTTCTGACTAAATTATTATTTTTATGAGATATTAAATGATGATTGTGTGATAGAAAGTCATTATTATGATATACTAAGTCATAATTATGACATAGTAAGTCGTTATTGTGATATACTAAGTCATAATTATGAGACATACATTTATAACTATGATATAGTAAGTCATAATTATCAGTTACTAGGCTAATTCTAAAAGATACATAATCCATACTATGAAATGTCAGGATTATAAGAAAGCAAGTCATAATTATTAGACAGGATCTCAATATTATGAGATATGCAGTCACATGGTACAAATTCATGAGACACTGTCTAACAAGATACCAAGTGATCATTGAGATGTGATGTCTTAATTATGAGCTAGTAAGTCATAATCACGGATCGCTAGGGCCATAATATGGGAAACATTATCCTTTTTTATGAAATTTCATAATTGTATGATAGCAGTCATAATTATGAGAGATGAGTCATTGTTATGTGATAGTAAGTCGTAATTGTGAGGTGGTAAGTCACAATTATGAGGTATTATCTCTTTATTATGAGATAACAATGCATAATTGTGAGATGCTATGTCAGAGTGAATAAGTATGGGAAGCGTCATCATGAATATCACTTACTAAATTGCTGTATTTTTCTCCAGTGTCTTAAACTTTGGCTTCCAGACAAAGACTGGAAAAAAGCTGCACTTATATATTATATTTTATTGTATTGCACTTTATTGTATTGTATTGTATTGTATTGTATTGAATGGCACAGACTTCTGTGTTCAGCTCTGTTCCTTTTTCTCTGGGTATCTACAGTGACTTTTTGTTTCTGGCAGTATCTGAGCTCAGGACTGTCTCTTTCCATAACCTATTGGTAACTAGCAAAGATACTTTCTCTAGATAGACAAAGCACTTCTTGTAAGTCGCTCTGGATAAGAGCGTCTGCTAAATGCTGTAAATGTAAATGTAAATGACTGGAGATCAGTCAGATTTATATGCATGCCTAAAGCTGGATTATTTCCTTGCACCAAACATGAAAAACACAAACAAAAGCAAAGGCCTAAAGTGTCTTCTTTGCTATTTTGTCTCTGTTCTGTATTAGATCAGAATCAGTATTAGAGCATTATGTTGCACACTACTAGCAGGAAAATGTAAACAACGTGTAGACAGGAGACTTTTTTTATCATTTTCTGGCCCTGAGTTTGGTCAGTATGTCTGTCACATCAAAAAAGGTTCACGAAAAAGCCTGTTGCTCTACCTACCCTGGCAGAAAGGAAGGAGAAAGTCGATTTTGACCTCTGTTTAAATCCCAAAACTCAGCAATAACAGCACAAGTTTCCCTCCCTAGCCCACCGCCATCCTCAGCTAGAGTCCGTCGCCAAGGTGACGAGAGCGACGACGCGTCCTGGCCCCGCCCCCGTTGCCCCACGATTGGCGCAAAGTTCGCGTGACCCCGCCCACTCACCGTAGCTCCTCGACCAGCTTCTTCTTCCCAAGTGAAAATTAATCAACTGAGCTCGAGGCGCGTCGAATCAACTGTCAACTACCAACGGCTGTGACAGAAAACCGTTTCTCTCCATTAGCCGCGATTAGGGAGCGACTTTTTACCCATTACGGGAGGTTTGAATGGATAGACAACTGGAAATACTTTTGAAGACGAAGGAAGTTCAGTTTTTCTTGCTTCCAAGGTGTCTCTAAGAAGTTATTTCCTCAGGCTTGTCAATGAAATGTGTCAAACAGGAGGAAACGCCCGGAGCTTCTCGGAATACGGCAGTTCTGAGTGAAAAAGGTAGCATTTCTACCTAAACCTACCCGCTTTTCAGGCAACTTTTAACTAAGCTCGACTTTCCTGAGGTAAATGCTTGGCTTTCAGGACTTTGGGAATATCTGCGAGAGCTTTTCTACTAGCAGAAGGTTCAGAAGGTGCTGATGAAAAACTCGCCTGGCGTGCCTTCGGGTCAGCTCTTTTACCTCAGTGCCACCTAAATACCCCAGAATACTTCTCAAACGGAGGCCAAGAAGAAGGACTAACTAACGATTCTCTCGGGCTGGATGCAGCTATGAGTTTTCCCCGGTGCCCTGGAGCTCCTAACGTCCTCACACTGCTGGTTCTGCTCATACATGTGCTTTCAAGCGCTTTAGCCAAGAGACACGTTGTCTACTGGAACTCCACAAACACGAGGTAAGTGAAGAAGACCACTAGACAGTACCAGCTTAAAGTCGGTTTCTTGTTCTCCACCTTCTTGTGCGAATTTTCCCGTTCCACCTTAAATGGTGCAGCAGTTACGTTCTGGCGCCTCAGGCTTCAGACTGTGATTCCTGCACCGTTTAAGGTGGAACGGGAAAATTCGCACAAGTAACCGACTTCACTCTCTTGTTTTTATAGGTTTTAAAGTAGAACTCCACTAACTTTTTAACACTTCTGAATAATTTAGTCCTTCAGATGTAAACAGACATTCAGAGTGGCTTGACGTGAGGTGGTTCACTGTAGAGAAACCCAACGACTCTTATTTCTTTACACTAGAGGTGATGGGAACCAGGGGTCACAATGTCTACAACGCGAATATAGCCATTTCATTTATTATCCATTACAACAAGTTATCTTACATGGGTCGTCTAATGTTTTATATGGCTTAAATCTGAAAAAATAAGTTTCTTTGGGGACTGTTTTGTCCCACAGTGCTCTGTATGTACCCCTCCACCGTGAATGTATGGAAATCAATGGATTCAAATGCATTTTAAGCCAAAGCTTGATCATAAAACTGTCATAAACCGATGTGTCAGACATCAGGCAGTGTATATCTAATCCATTTAACGTAACTAGGAACCTTCTGTAACCTTCTGTGAGGGAGCTTTTAGAGGTGGACGTCTGGTTCCTATCACCACCACTCTGCACAATACTGATTTGACAAGTTTCTCTAGAACGGAGCATTTCACACCAACCCGCTTTGCATGGTTTTATTTATATCTCAACAAGTTAATTATGCAGAATTTTAGAAAAGTCAGTGGAGTTCTCCTTTAAGAAACTTTTGCCTGTGCACGAAGTCCATAAATCACTAAAACGGCTTCCTGCTTGTATGTGCTCTGTGAGAAATGATTTGTTGGGTTAACTACAACAGAAGTAGCCCAAGTGAAGTGGTTGGCTGACCATTAGGGTTCACAGAGTCTAAAGTAATGGGCTGTGTTAACCCATTTGTAAAACTGAGTGTGAACCATTCTGGGACTAGAGCAGAGCTCTAACACGGGGAGTCTAAATCATTTTAGACGAACCACAGAGGAGCTCTGTTGCTTCATGTCTGTTGGCACGCGCACACACCTGGTTGTGTGTTTGGGGCCTTGCCGTGTCTGTGGCTGTGCAGAAGTTTAATGGGGGTCATTTGGTGCACCACGGTGTGGTTCATCTACCTGTCCAGGTGCTGCATGGGTTCTTATTGGTTGCTTTGGTTGAAAAGGGCCTGAAGGTCCAGGTGTGCTCCGCCCAGCTCAGCAAGGCTTGGACAGACAACAGCTGTCCAGAAGGGTGTGTGCACCAAAAGAGTAGCTCAAGTAAAGTGGCTGCCTGAGCATTTGGGTCCAAGACCCAAATAGTAAGTAAAAGGGCAATTCCACCATATTTCTTTTTGTTTGTTTTCAGAAATTCTGCTTAATTAAATCACTAAGATGAAATAAAGTCACTCAGGGTGGTTTAGTGTGAAATGCCATTTCACATTGAATCAGTCTGAATGACTTTGTTTAATTCTCAACCACTGAAGTATGCAGACATTTTGAAATCTTGGTGGAATTCCCCTTTGGCTTATGGTATGGTCGCTTAAAATGAATAAAAATGAACCTATGGTAGCTTAAAATGAATAAAAATGAACCTATGGTAGCTAAAAATGAACCTATGGTAGCTTAAAATGAATAAAAATGAACCTATGGTAGCTTAAAATGAATAAAAATGAACCTATGGTAGCTTAAAATGAATAGAAATGAACCTATGGTAGCTAAAAATGAACCTAAGGTAGCTTAAAATGAATAAAAATGAACCTATGGTAGCTAAAAATGAACCTAAGGTAGCTTAAAATGAATAAAAAGGAACCTATGGTAGCTTAAAATGAGAGGTTCTAACAAAGTCTATAATTATATTAGGCTAATCCCAGCCAAAACATGCACATGCTCAAGACCCTCTTCACTCCTCAAGCTAATAATAGGTTATAGAAGGGTTGTGCAGGTTGTGCAGTTGTTGACCAGTAATAGTCTTGGAAGTAGTTTTAGTATTCTATAACAAAGCAGCCCCTGTTCATGACTGTAATAGTAGTTTTACAACAATAGTAGTTTTCTTTTAGTCTGAGCCCGAGTCTCATTAACAGACTATTCAAACAGCAAAAGACCTATTGAGAATTGTTGAATATTTTGGTAGTCCTGTGTGCATATTCATGCATCTAAAACCCTTAATAACTTTTGTGCATCATAAAAAGACAGATTTACACCAGTTATAGACTCTAAACAACAACAGTTAACATATGGTGCATGGTGTATTGGATGGCAGTCTGTTATGACATCATTTTATTGAATTTATTTATTATTTTGTAAACAAATTGACGACAACACAGTTACTAAACTGCTTATGCATTTCTATTGCCGTAAAATACATGTGCCTTTGTTCTGAACAGAGCGCTGACCGTGAAGCCAGACATTGGGTTACTAATCCTAGTGCAGTCCAAGAGCCTGATGAGCGCAATAATAATGGCTGTGCTCCAAAAACCAGAAAGGTGTTGGTGTTTCTTGCGTTAGTTCTGTAAGTCCAGCTAGTCGTTCTGTGGTTCAGCGCACACCCACAGCTGGGCCATGTTTAGGCTTGTTGAGTCTTGTTTCTTGCTGGTTTGTTTAATCCAGATTTTTCAGAAAAGTCTGTGTAAACGCACATGGAGGCTGGAACATTTATTGCTGTGTGTGATTTGCTCTTCACACACGAAAAAGGCAATCACTGAATATTCACAGAGCCAGGCAGATGTAAAAATGTGGTTACCCTAAGTAAAATAATGATTACCTCATTAAAACCATGCTAGTGGCAGGGTTTGCAGCAGTATGGCGTTATTGTTATTGTGGTAAATCGCATAACAGTACTTTCATGGGTATCTTGCTTTTTGGACCCTGAACAGCTGCATATATCATTAAACAATAAGGTTAAGACCACTTATAGAGAGCCTGTAAACAACCACCAGTGTACAGCAAGTATAAACTACATAGTAACTGATTGGATTTCAGCCCATTATGGAATCATCTTATTTTTTTTTTGTTTTTATCAGTTCTTTTGATATTTTTCTTTTCCTTTTTAAAGAGTTTATAATTGGAAAAGTTTGTGTGAAAAAAATAAAACATAATACTCACAGACTTGTTTAAATGTGGCACTTTTGCAGCACTTTTGGTGCATTTTCTCCTTTCCAGTTTGCTCACAGACCTCAAAAAACTACATATCATAATGCAGAGTATCATGATATCTTGATGTATTGTGAGTGCTCTGTGGGTTGCATGCAGGGAAATCTTAGTTGCACAGCCTTGGAAAAAAACATTCCTTTCTCTTCTCCAAGCACTTTTGGCATAGCTGTAGGTTCCTTCCTGTGCCAGTGTTGTTGAAAAGCTATGCGGTGAGCCATGTGACGGTAATATTTAACTGCAAAGCCCGTATGTGGTTAGTTTCTGTGCAGATACCATTTTGCGGGGTACATGTCTTGCACAAAGAGCAGCATAATCAGTACTGGGCTGAGTGATGGTGGAATCACTTTGGACACCTGAATAAAAAATCTGATATCGTGAGCAAGAGGAGCAAGGAATATTTTACCTTTCTGGTGGCATTTCAACATGTCATAGGCCACTGGATGCAATATGTAGATGGGTTACTCTTCATCCAGCTTGCCTGTGAGGTTTCTGTTGCTGTATGACATACTAATGTCTATGAACTTGGACAAACGTATGGTCAAAATGCAGGTTTTATATGAACTGCGCAGGCTTTGTAGATAACCGTATGTTATACGTTGTCAGAAACTACATTAGCTGGTGTATTTGAGACTATGCAACACCAGCACCATTTCAGTTAGCATGATGCTAATCGATGGCTGTAGCTTCCATTACTTGTTAGCCACATTAGCCTCGTAGCTCCAGGTCAGATCTAAAGAAGGTGTGACTTCAGAGTTTGATTCTTGGCCAAACCATCACTTTAATACACGTCGAGCTTGAAATCCGTGCAGGGCAGCCCTGTTTTTGCTTGCAGTGGTACATTGTGCCAGCCTCTCTCTAAGAGTAAGTGCTCTCTAGAACTATCTTCACTCACCTACCACCCTCACACATCTCCTATCTGCCGCGATACACGTTGTTTCCTCCTTTTTGTTATTTGCTCTGTAATCTGCGCGTCTGCCTTTTCCCGGAGTGGCTGAGTGGCGCTGGAGAACATGATACTCGTGGTTATAGTATGCGTTTTGAGACGGTCTGTTAGGTAGATAAACTTCAGAACATGCTCTTCTCTCTTATCTGCCTTCCAGCTCCCTCGCCATGTCCATTCTCTTGCTTTGCTTTTCTCTTCTCTCTTTCCTCCTGGCTTTCCCTTTCGGAGAATCTAAAGCAAAGCCGCTTGCTGACTAGACAGACTGACCCGCTGAATTTTAAAAGGAACACAAGTCATTAATTTACAATGCCAGAGGCATTCAGGAGCCATGTGCACTTTGATATGCACATTAACTGTACATTTTATGTCTCTCTCCCTGTCTCTCTCCCTGTCTCTCTCCCTGTCTCTCTCCCTGTCTCTCTCCCTGTCTCTCTCCCTGTCTCTCTCCCTGTCTCTCTCCCTGTCTCTCTCCCTGTCTCTCTCGTTTCAGTTCATGGAAAGGAAAGATTTTACGTTTTAGCACTTATTTGCTCAAATGAAAAAGATTTTCCATTTAAAGTAGTGTATTTGAGTGGAGCTTGATTAGCGGACTAACCGAGTTTCATCAGAATGTTTATTACTTTAAGTAGTTTAGTACTGTTATTCTTATTGTCCCAGAACTGCATATTTCATTACAATGAGTTAAAGTAATCCTGTTCAAGTTGGATTTAGTATGTGAAATGTTTAGTCATTGTACTCTTAGTTTTTGGCTGTTTGACTGCTTTGTCTGATTTGTTCAGTGTACCACTACTGGAGCTTGTTTTGTCTATTCCAACTTATACATGTCTTTGCTGTCCAAAGAAAAACAAAATGGTAGCTTTACAGGTTTAAATGCAAGTCAGTGTGAAGATATTTTCTTCCAAGTAATTTTTGGGTGTTTTTTATTGGTCCGTTTCATTATGAAATTATCAAGTAGAGGACAGCCACTGTACAGATGATGCAGAAAAAAACCCCAAAAAAGTGGCTTTTCTTCGAACAGCGATGATATTTTAAAATGTTTGTGTCTTATCGATCACCTCTAATCTGCACCTGAAAAATCCTGCGATTTCTGTGGAGCGAATATAGTTACCAGTTTTTCATTACTGATATCCAGTGAGGGCATCAGCGGCTGCATGTTTGAACCACAGAGTGTGCTGTGTAAATCATGTATGTCGTACATGCAGTGAGTGGATTGACCTCCTCTGCGATTGTAGTCTTCTCGCTCTCGTTCTTACAGCTCATGGAGTTTTTGTCACAGTGGAGGCTCTTGAGGGAACCTGGAGCTTTCTTCTGTGCTGTTTGTTGATGGATGATTCATCATCCATAAGCTCTGTCCAGCGTAGTCAGCTGAAGGTGTTGATGTTGCGTTAAAAGCCACTTAAAAGCTGTATTTGAACAAGAGGGCGCTGCATACAAACCTCACTCTGCAGCTGGGCTTCAGCCTGCGGTACAGTGGAGGGTTTGAATGATTAGACTAGGAAAATGTTAACAGCGTTAAAAACGTGCTGTTAAAACTGAAATATATTGGCAGTGTGTGAGTCCATTGACTTACATTAAAAGTAAAGTATGATTTTGCATTTTTCCTGAGAAGTTACCATTTTGGAGTTATGAGGTTTTGATCCAACAACAGCGATATATAATAATCTTTGAAAAGATCCGTTTTACAGAGGAAGGGTCCATCTTTATGTTTAATGATCTGTTATTCCAAGACATTTTGGAGTGTTTCTGTTGTTTAGTTCATCTTGAAACATGGACAGGTGATGTTCTCAATGCTGTTTTAAAAAAAGTTAAAAGGTTACATTCTCAGGTGTGACATCCTTAGTATTACAGGCTTATTATTCAGTAATTACATGGAAAACAATATGAACGAAATGAGATTCTTTAGTTGTGAGGAATGGCACTTTGGACCAGACAATGGGTCCTGGGCATTTAAACAAGAATTCTCTCTCTCTCTCTCTCTCTCTCTCTCTCTCTCTCTCTCTCTCTCTCTCTCTCTCTCTCTCTCTCTCTCTCTCTCTCTCTCATATTCAGTTCAAGCTTTATCAGTGTGAATGTACAATAATTGGGTACAAAGATCATAGAAATGGAATGTATAATGATTTTACTGTTTGTATCGGACTCTTTCTCATTCAGTTCAAGGTTTACTGGCGTGAGTTTACAATAGAAGGTTACAAAAGACATGGAAATGGAATGTTCTGTAATGTCTGTCTGTCTCTCTCTCTCTCTCTCTTTTACCTCTGTGACTCACTCACTTGACAAGTTTGGACACATTTTTAATACCCCTGAAATACCAGCAGCATGTGTCTTTCTCTCCACCTTCTTTTCCTTTGACTTTGCCTTCTTGCCTGGGTGTTTTTCAGATCATAAAAATCTATTATTTTAAAAGCCCTTTCAGAAAATTAATACTCCAAGAACGGCTGAGAATTTCATATTATTATGTCCAGTGGAAGTCAGAGTAATTTCAGTTGTGTTTATGCATAATTGAGTCAATTGTCTCCGCGTGAATGTTAATGCATGCGTAAAAGCGCGTCTCTGTCTGTTTCCCTCTGTGTCAGGCACACAGACGCGTGCGTGCGCAGAGACAATGCCATGCGTTTTCCTCTGGTCTCGATATAGAGGGCGGGACGGCATGTCTTTTAGAGCGAATGCACCCAGGCACATGCACATTCAAATTAGCGGCTGCAAACCGACTGTAATTTTTCTCAATCAGAGCTGCTGTGATTGCGCCTTCCAAGCACGCGGACTTCCGTACACTAATTCTCCCAGAGCCCTTACTATTCCTCCTCCTCCTCCTTCTCCTTCTCCTCCTCCTATCGTAAATTGCTAGTTACAGCAACCTGTGAGATGCAATCAACAAAAAAAAAACTACTTTGAAATAATTACTTTCTTGTCTTTATTCCTACCGGCAACGGATGTCAAAGCACAATAAGCTTCTTTTTCTCTTTCTCCTTATCGTGTTTTTGATTTTAACTTGTGTGATGTGTGTGTGTGTGTGTGTGTGTGTGTGTGTGTGTGTGTGTGTGTGTGTGTGTGTGTGTGTGTGTATATATACTGAGACTACCTGGATTGGCATCAGCGTAGAGGGCTTAGAGATGCAGTGAAATGAATGCTATGCAGGCATTTTGGTGAAGTAGACCAGCATCTTCTAAATGTTCTGCTCTTCTGGAGTACAATACAACAAATACAACAACAGTTGAGTTATAATATATCAAAACTAAACATCTGACAAGGGATGATAATTTATTTGGCATCGCATGTATGAATTTCTAGATATCGTCACGGTCTTTTAAAAAAAAGGTACAGGAGAGAGCAAAAACCACTCTTACCTTTCAGTGTAAATTAATGTAAAGAAATTTTATTCCAAGTGATCTTGGAGCATTTCTATTGGTCTGTTCATCATGAATTTTTTTACACATTGTAAAGGACATTTGATGTGTTGAAATGATATAGAAAACAAAAATTTGACAAAAATGGAGATGCATGGTTTTCTTTGGACAGTGACGGTATATTGCAGTGGTATTTGGGTCTCACAGTAGTATTGAGAATCTCTTGGGCGCCTCCTGATTCTGTTTCCATTCAGGATGCTAGGATGCAATTACAAAACGATTCTTGATTTTTTTTTTTTATTTCTATACCCCATGTCATGATTTTCATTTCTTTTTTTCTTATAATTACCTTCATAAGTAGCTCTGGCTTAGTTGAATTTAAGTGCAAACACTGGGCATTTATTACCTCTTTGTTTCTCTTTGTAATAATTTTTTTTGTCACATTGTTGTAGGGCTTGGCAATACAATGACTTTTATGGTTATTAATTGTGACACATTGTGAATATCGTCAGTACTCAGATAACCTTGACCGGGTGCATATGTCATTACATAGAGAGCGTGGCTCTGTTCAGTCGTGTTGCACAGTATGCGAAATATTGATCACAAATCACTATTTATTATTTCTGATGGTTCTTTTGCGTAAACCCTCTTTTTTCCAGATTACAGATACAAATGCAGTGTCCTGTAATATATTAAAATGCATAAATGTAAAACTTGGATGTGGTGACAGACAGAGGTTTTCATTATTTTGTACAGTGTATTAAGTCATACTTTTTCAGTACTACAATATAGTAAGCAATCCAGTACTGTAGCTGTTGATGCTTCCAACTCAGTGTTTGAATAGGCTAACGCTACATTGATGTTTACTTTATTTACAGGCTGAATAGCTAGATTTTTAAGCTCTGAAAAAAAGAAAACACTGTTTTGTGAGAGATACTTTGGCATACTTTGATACTGAGGTGTGATACTTTGGTATTGAGTCTTGTGATGCTTTTGTTATAAGCCAGAATTCTGGTAAGGAGTTAAATCGTGAATGCCTTGATTAGTCTAAATGCCCATGAAGCACTCCTGTATGGTTGGCCAGTATGCTAGCAATTCAGAATAAACAATTTTGCATAGTGAGGCCTTCTGCAATATCAGCATACAGTATCAGCAAAGACCGATACTGCGAGAATGACTAAACAATATATTGTGTAGCCATCATGCACCTGGGGAGATGTATGACACTGATTATGAAGTGAAGTATCTTTTGCTACTCTTGGTCTTAGTCTGAACTCGCAAACCTCTGCATTTCCAGAAATGTTCTATTTTGAGTGGATGTTGCTGAATAATGCACTTTGCCCAGGCTTAATTAATGTCAAGGGAAAAATATATAAATATATGAAAGGTCATCTTTTCCTCTTATATTTATTGATCTCCACCACATCATATCTGTTGTATAAGTGTTTACACATGTAATAAGAGTTGTAACCTTTAGCTCTAATCTATTCATAATTACGTTCACTTTCTCAGCTCATAATTATGAGTCTGTACCGAGGTTTAAGCAATTGATGTGTGCGGGGGAGAGACATTTTTGCATGGTTTTCCTTCTCGTCCCCCAAACATTCATCTATCACCTTTCACTCTAAAGGACACCTGGCCCACTGGGTATAGGGAAAGTTCAGAAATTGTACCCAGCAATTTTTCAGCCTCTAACCTTCCCTCATAGACATATTGGCCTACTAAAAGCTGTCTTCACACAAGCCTCAGCGGAAGCTACATTTCCACTTCCAAGACTCTGCAGTCTTCATTACCGCAGACGGAAAAGCGATGATGAAATCGGCACAGGCTCATACGGAGCTACAAATCGATCGCTGAGCGGGGAAAGGGCCTAAATACATAACCGGTTTGCGATTATAAATGTTTTGAATATAAGTTTCAATCAGATTATTCAGGGTGATTAGGTTTGGTAGCCTAACTCCACACAGTGAAGAAAGAAACTGCATGTTTTCTCAGCCCATCTGGATATTTGGCTAATGTCGATAGCCATTCCCCACACAGATGTTTATCAGCTCCATTGCACCATTATCTCCCAGCTCCATATTGACCAGTAGCGCTTCTACCAGCAGGGCCGCATCAATATCACACAATTTTCCTAACCTTCATGTGCCTCGTTTTTGGGTGTATGTGCTGTTGCATCATTAGAACAGAGCCTCTGTAGCAAACAGCGGCCTGAATGTGTCTGCTGAAAGATAAAATGAAACATTTCTTTTTGCATCTCACTGATGGGGTATGTGTGTGTGGGGGTGGGTGGGGTGGGGGCTAAACAGGTTTTGTTTTGGTTCATTGAATGCTTAGACCAGGAAATAATAAGTGTTGCAACATGGCTTCTTCTCCTAGTGTCTACAAGTCCCCATCTGCCGTAACTTGGCACTTACATCAGGATCTGAGGCAGTTTTATTATGTGATTGAGCAGGTCTGATTGGCTTGAAGCAATAGATGAGGAAACTAATGCTACATTAGTTTGAGAGTCATGACTGGATGATTCTTCAGAAGACAATAAGTGTACATGTGAAATTGAAACATCTTTAAAATAGATTTTATTTTATTCTAACCCCCAAAAAATCAAGATTTTTATACATGTACAAACTGTGCAGAGACTGTAAAACTGAAAATACCACTGACTGTTCAATATTATATGTTCAAAAAATGGGCTCAAGTGTCATGATGATGGTATTTTTGCCATATTGTCAATCCCTAGTCAAATGACAGAAACCAGTAGCCTAATTAGACAGTAGTTTACTGACTGGAAGTTCTCAACTGTCACATTTATTAAAATAAAACGGCAGAAACTTAATGTTAGCAGCAGATGTCTTAAATAATGTAAATATTGGATCTCCAAGGACAGAGCTTCCCAGTAGTCTAAGCAGATTTCATAGGCTTTGTTAATTAGCTCTTATTTTTCATCAGTTCTCCTCGGTGTTTTCTCACTTTTGATGCACTGATATGGGAATTCTGGGGTGATGACTATAATCTAGCTCAGAATTTCTTGGTTTTCGTATGTCTCCATTTTGCTTTAATGACGGCCTGCACTTGAGCTGGCATGGACTCTGCAGGTTTGTGCAAAAGCCTCTGACGAGTAGATCAATTCCGCCTTCGAGTCATGAGCTTCAGGGGAAAAAATGACAAATCAGTGCAGAAACCTGGAAATGGTGCATATTTCTGCTGTGTTTTACTCATCGTGACCATTTCTTTGTTCGACTTTGTTTTAGGTTTAAATGGAAAGTGGTCTCAGACATTTAAACCCTGCTGTATCTCAGTACTGACACAAACATTTGTACACATGTAGAAAATGGGATAAAATCAAGCTGGATTAGCATCTTCTACTAAGTAACACTAGAAGATTACAAATGAGCCCAGTGTCACCTAAAAGTTCTGACAATAAATACGTCATTAAATATTGATTTGAAATATGTCCCGATGCTGATGAATTCTTTAAAAGTAATTACCTGCCGATACCATATAGTTTTGATCTCATTGAGCATCCCTAATTTTAACTGTGATGGTGTTTTGTGTTTTTTCTCTGGCTGTCCTGGATACCATTTTCAGGCTCCAGTGCTTCTGCAGTAATGAACAGCGAATATTTGAAGCTTCGTCCCAGGGCAGGTGGGAGGGTTGAGAAAGTTGTTTTAGGAAATCTGCATCCGACGCCTGTGATGAAAGCACATCCGCGGCTACTGTAAAATCCCAATCTTCAGGCTTCCTCACTGACCGCTGTGGTGCTCACAGCACAGCTTTACTTCGTCTTCCCGGCCCGCTAGAATGCACGAGTTAACCAGTGCTTCATGGAGGTGGCCTAATTTTGAGGTAAGAAGGGCATATGTCTCGGCCCTTGGAAGGTACAGTACAACGGGCCAATGTTTACAGTCGCTGTGGGACTACACGCCGCATTAGCATGATGTCAGGTGCCGAGCTGAGGGGATATATTTGAGTGTAATTACGAAGTATTAAAATAGTCAAAAAAAGCTGATAAAATGAATTGTGGTGTTGCTACGCCACACTGTAAGTAGTTCAGTTTTATAAAAAAGACCCCCTTTACACCTGGTCATTTCCTGTGACTACTGTCTGGATTGAATCCTGGTAAGATTTGAGCCACATGCATTTACACTGCATCTCCGGTTAGTCAGACTGAAACCCGATTACTGTGTGGGACAGAATATACAAATCTGCTCATTACACAGTGGACAGATGGATGCGTTTACACTGCTGTAGCTCAAATGCATCTCAGTCCACCTCCTGAAGTGGCTGGAGTGATTAGATTTGTGTCTGTTTAAAGTGTGTCTTCAGTGCGTTTACACTTGCATTATTTTGGCCTTATGCAGGTATAATCCTGATACTCAAAACACATGAAGGTGAATGGTGGGTTTTTGGACCGTAACAGTTGTCTCTCCCAAGAAATCTAGACATTATGTTTTACCATTACTTTATTCGTAGCCTAGATTTGGAAACAAATGTCTAAATCCCAAAATTTAAAAACAAATGCCTACTCAACGAACGAATATCTGAATACTCTAGTCTTCAGGTGTAATGTATACCATTCCATAGCATTCTATTGGTCTTATCAATTTGCTTATATGTAAAGCCTAATATTCTATATAAATATTGCCAAAAATATAAATGCCTGACTGCAAACATGCGTTTTTTTATTTTCTTCTTTTGTAGAGGAAAATGCCCTCTCTTTTCTTGACAATGTGTTTTGACCCCTGTAGGAGGAGTCCTTCATGTGCTCCCACAAACTCGCACTTACCATGTTGAGTGGCTGCTGATTGGACCTGTGGCGTGCAGACCTGTTTTCATCGAGCTGTAGGGGTCTTCCTGAGTGTTTTCCGTGTGCCTGAGTGAATGGTGCATCTGGGGTGTGCTCAGTAGGATTTGTTGAGGATTGATGTGAAGTGTTTTGCTATGTTGTTCTGAATCATCCCCCCCCTTCGCTCCTCCAACAAGTTCCCCACTTCCTCCCCCACAGAACCACCTTGAACTGTGAGCCACCATAAGCGCACGCACTCCTGGGAGAAAACTGAATTACTGAAGGCAGTGGAGGTATTACTGCGTTTGTGAAATTGCATTAGCGTGGCGGAGAGGTATCGGTGGAGATATTACATTTCCAGTGCTGCCTGTCGTGGGGATCAATTGTGGATTGGCAATCTCATTGTCTCTTTTCCACTATTACACATGCAGGGGTCCTGCCTTAAAGAAGCTGCTTTCTCAAGGGAGCATACACCAACTCTTAAAGTGATGATTCAGAAAAAAATCTAATTTGCACAATTCCCTCTTACACCAAATGTAGTCAGTCAGCCAAGACATGTTTGGTGTCTGAAGTTGCCTTTATTTATTTATTTATTTATTTGTGCATTGGAGCTTTGAGACTCACATAGCTAACAAGTCACAGTTAGATGTTAATTAGAAGGTAAAAGCTTCTAGTACTTGTTACTTGTTACCACTCCAATTAGCATCGTGAAAATTGTGTGCTTGTCATCACACACTTGCCTCAAACCACGATATGTTGTTAAAAGGGAATTCCTAAGTTTTCTTTTGAGTTTCTACATAATTAAACTCTTAAGATGTAAACACAAAGAGCAGAAATGTGTCAGTTCACAGTGCTGCTGATGGGGAAACGTCTGAAACATTTAATGCCCCTAAAAGCTTCTACCCAGAAAGATCTTACATGAAGTGGTTGTGGATACATAGCCTGATGCAACAATGAGACATTGTTCTGCCACAGCGATTACAATAAGGTTTTGGCCTAAAACATATTCCATTCATGGTGGAAAGATAGATGCAGGGTGGCGTAAGGTCAAATAGAACCCGAAAAACTTCTGTGAAGCGAACTGAAGGTTCACTGGTGATTTTTAAATAGGAATAACATGTCTCTGTTCGCATTGTAGACAACACAACTACTGGTTCCCATCAGCACCACTGAAACTACTTCTTTTCAGAACTTTCTGAATTACTTTGTTTACGTCTCAGATTAAATTATGGGTCATTCTAGAGAAACACCCATTTTTGTGTCTCTAGCATTTATAGATATATTACACTTTAACATGTTAGGGTTACAATTTATTTGCATTTTCAAATAAAAGTTATTTTAACAATTACACAGCCATCAATTTAGCAATATTGGTTCTTAAACCATTTATCTAGAATTCCAAGCACCACAGAAGTGCTCGTCTTCACAGTCATGTGTAAATGGTGAGGTCATATTTTTCAGCAAATTTAATTGCAATAATCTATACGTGACTGTGGAATATATAAAATAAATGACAAAGAAAACAAATGTCAAATAAATATTATAAAATATAACATGAAAGTTGTGGTCCCCAGGAGTCATGTCAGTCGTGTTACTGCGTAGCAAAAAATCTCTTATTTTTAAAATAAAAATCACACTGATGACATCCCTTAACTTCTGAAGAGCTATGAGGAAAAGCACATGGGAAGTCCACTGTGTCTTTTCAGTTATCAGAAATGTTCTCATTTAGCTCACGATTTCACATGAAACTCTTGGTTGAAGTCACTGGTGTGACCAACTTTTATTCTTGGATAATTGTGATAAAATAGAATACAAATGCATTAGGTTAGATATTTTAGTGTATGTTCCATGATTGACAACATATGGTTTGATGTTCTGTAGCAGACATTTTGTAAAATGTTTTTCTTTTTATTATTATTTATTTATTTATTTTTGTAAATCAAAAATGTCTCTGGTGTTACCTTTGTGTAATGCCAGTGAGGATCGGTAACACCAGTAACTCCGATGGATGGATGGATTGAAAGAAAGAAAAGTGGACGTTTCTGTACCCTTATGCAAATGACCCTTATGCAAAATTAGATTGGTGAATTTCCCCATAAAGTGATCTAAATAGACGCGTTTTTGTGGTTTCTGGCACAGTATGACGTACAGTTATCTACACAAACTGAAAATATTACACCGCATAGCTGAAAAACAGTAGTAGTAGCCAGTTAAAGACAAGTATGTCTTTTTGAAATGACTTAACTATTTGACTTGGTTCATTATGATTCAGCCATGCAGCTTGAACGGTGCTAATTGGTGGGATATAAGCTTCCATTACTTTTAGCTTCGTAGCTCGAGTGCAAACTAAAGAAGCAAACCGCAGTCAGGAAACATGTCTTGGCTGGTTGACTATGCATCATTATTTTATTAACGTAGCATGGTACAACACCTAAGGGCGCTTTCACACCTAACTTGTTTGGTGAGGACCAATCAAACTTTTCAACATGTGTACAGCCCACCCTGTCCGCCAAAAATTGGGCATTTCAGCCCACCTCTAAGTGAACCCTGCTTTCAGTTTGGAGCAGACTTTTCTCAGTGCGTGTCGGTGCTGTTCCCTTTGTATAATCTGCCTTTTTAAATGTTTGACTCTTGACAGAAGCTCATTGTTCTTGCAGCACAAGTTGCCCCTGTTATCTGCAGATGAGCAACAGCAAGGTACTTGATTTTGTCACCTGTACCACAGAACATGTTTTTGATGCATTGGACGTGATATGATTGGTAATTGATCAGAAAAGAAGTAGAGATCGAGTAAGGCTTTTTTTATTAGTCTGATTCTGGCACTTGTAGATGCTGTGTCTTTTAAATGGATTATTTAAGGAGACAAACATGAAAGTAACAGAGAGCTTGTATCTCTGCCAAGTTTCCAAAGAACGCAACCACGGCAGAGTAAACTAACCAAACCAAATAAAAATGCGTAGTCACAAAGGACTGAAAGATTATTCAGCCATATATCTGTAAATGGCAACTGGAGTCAAATCAAGAACTGCAATTTTAATTATGGCCTGTATTTTTAACAATAACAAATTTGTAATTGGGGAGATTTACTTTAACAAACTCTAGGAGCTTGTGAACAGCATGTAGATTGACTAGTAACTCCCAGCCCTGGTCCTAGAGAACCCTCTGCCCTGTATGTTTCATTTTTCCTGCTCCCAATCCAGCTAATTAACAAGCCCACCAAGTGGATTTTGAAGCAAGAAAAGCACTAAAGTGTGAAGGGCCCGTGAGTGAACAGTCAGAAGCAAACACAGCTACGACTAACTGATTGTTGTATGATCTCACATCATGCAGTCACTCTTAAAGATGCGTTTTCGAGGGTTCTTTAGTAATTATTCAGCAATTGTTTTATATAGATCCACAAACACACAAAGAACCCTTTTCAAAAGGTTGTGTATAGAACCATATACAACACATTCTCCATCAATCTGAAAATGTTTCAAAAAGAACCCTGGTTCTTTGCATGTTCATGGTTCTATATAGAAGCATTATCTTTACCAAAGAACCCTTGAAGAACCATCTTTTAAAGTGTAGCATTAATACACACAGGTCAACATAAAGGTCGGTTGCTGATGGAACAGAATTTAAGCACATTAATACAATTAATTTGGGTTTCATTGGAATGGAGTTCTGTTTGGATTCAAGTAAACAGTTTTCATTCATTGATGTACTTTCATTAGTATTTGTCTCTTTTAGGTAAACCAGTTGCTTAAAAACAGCAGAGTTAATTTATTCAGTGTTGGTGTTTTCAACTTCTAAGCCAAACAACCCAGTCGGCTCATTTTTTTTTTGGATTTTGTGGAAGCCCCATGCCAAGAAAGTGGACCTCTTTTTGGCCACGTTTACTTGGATCTTGTCAGGTCTTGGACCTTAATCTGTTGAAAATAATCACAATTTCAAATATCGGTCGTAAAAATGTTGACATTCCCCAAACCATTCAAAAACTCTGACGGAAAGGACGAGTTGTGAAAAGAGCCGAAGCATTTCACTCTGACACATCCGTGTGATTACGGCCTGTAGCGCTTTGCCCGCCCTCCCTGCTGTTTGGCACCCAGCTGTCTTCACATTCTCTGACCACAATCTCAGAGTGCGCATTCCTCCTCTGTTTCTCTGGTCATGTTTGCACTGTGCTTTAACAGCATTGAGACATTCACACACCCCAGGTATGTTTGAATAAGACTGTATAGTTTTTGCTGTCATTGTTCCACCGAGGCACAATAGAGTGTGTTTGGATTGCAAGCGAGAGAATAAGACGAGAGAAAAACGAGGGAGATATGCGTATTATTACTCTTTCATTTCTATTTCTCTAAGCTTCTGGACGGACTAGTCAAGTTCAAACAAGGAACACACTACAGAGAATATGCACTTTAAGCGCTTGTGTTTTGCTATGGTAGATGTGCCGCAGTGTACGAATTCATACATTTTGAATAATTTTTTTTTAATCAAGAGCCCGAATAGAATTTGACTCTACCATTCACAGTTGCAACCCCTTTTCCAAAAAAGTTGGGACGCTGTACAGAAAGTAATTCAAATAGGAGGCAATAATATGCAAATCATATTTTTAAAGGAAAATACTACAGACATTTCTCAGTTTTAACATTTTGATATGTAATTGTTTTTTGATGCATATATGCCTACTTTTGAATTTGATGCCGACAACACGTTCCATCATTGCATTTTGTTTTTATGTAAGTTTTTTTATGTAAAAAGCTTCCCAACGTTTTTGGAAATGGGGTTGTAGATGTACCCTGTTGAAAGTAAGTTTGCACAACCAATTTTGCTTCCCTAAAGAGCAATGTTTTGAAGAACCCTCCCATAATGTAAAGGATCTACAGCAGTTCTTCCTGGAATCTTTATGTGGACGTACTTTTAAACTTTCAAAATGTTCTGCGCACCCGCATCTCCTTAAAAATCTAAAGCAGTGGTCCTCAAACTGGTCTTTTAGGCACCTCAGATAGTACACAAACCTTCAGGCATATCAAAAAGTTTGTATACCCACGGTTAAAGGACATGTACAAATAAGTTGGCATGTCCTGTACAGAGTTATGCAGGTTTGTGCAAATTTTAGTCCCTAATTTGTTTTTCTAAAAAAAAGTGAATAAAACCTAAAATATAAAATGGCAAATTTTTGCCCTGTTTGCTCAATTCAGCAAAAACAACAAAAAAAAAACAGTAATTGTACAGTAAGTTGTGGAGAAGTGTGTTCTCCATAGAGGATGTGTTGACTGCTTTTCCCCTATAAAATCTACAAATTTTGCCTATGTTAAAAGTTGGCCTGTCTGGGACTGGTTTTAGAAGCCCAGCTGTAAAGAAACGTCCACTAAAACATTCTTTAGGCAACTGAAAGTGGTTCCTCTATGGCTTTGTGCTATATATATATATATATATATATATATATATATATATATATATATATATATATATATATATATATATATATATATATATATATATATATATATATATATATATATATAGAGTGTCTAAGCACTTAAACAAAGACCTTGTCATATTCTGTTGTAATCTTTAATCTTTGTTATTCATTGACCTTAAGTGGTAAGGTAAAAGGACGAATGAAACAATTTTTTTTTTTTTTTTTTATATATACCTTGCCTAGTTTTAAACTAAGGGTCATGCTAAGATAGCAGCTAATTAGTGCACAGTTAATCATACACCAGACACAAGTGCTTTTACATGCCGACCCGTTCTGCTAGTTACATATTACACAACTTCTGGCCTGTCCAATCACTGTTTGATTACCCATAATAACTCAGTCATGTACCCTGCAGAGATGGGAGTGTATTGGGTCAATGGCGGGTCATGAATGATCTCCTGCAGGTGCCAGTGTATCTAACACATCATTTGTGTTGTGATATTTACATCATTTTCTTCAGTACCTGATGGCTGCATGTGCTTGATGGGACGAACAATTTTACAGCAAAATGATGATTATTATATGGTGGAAAGGTCGATGTAGTAGAGATGTGATGTGATGGTTATGAAACTCTGTGAAAATGAAATCTTTTGTGGGAGGTGAGCCAGCGTGGGCTGCTGGACAGATCTGAACTTATGCTCTCTGGGTGCTGGAACGCTTACAAACCCAGCTTGCTTTGTTCAGATAGGTAGCGCAACACCTTAGTGTTACAACACTTACAGGCTGATGTGTCACCCACTGTTTAAGTATAAATCAGAAATGCAGACCTAACAGGTAAAACTGAACGACTGTCATGGTTATGCCTTGATATTGTTTGATACTGATACGATACTTTCAGTTTGATATCGATAACATAACGATACTTTTTTCGATACCCTTTTTTCCTAATTGTGACAAAAAATACAAAAAAGGAATTTGTGGTTGTGGTGGTGGTTGTTGTTGTGTAGGAGGAGGTAGTGTGTTTAAAGACATCTCTGGGTGGGAGCTGATATTTGGGATTTAATGCTTTTTCATCTTTCTGAAATAAATAAAAACGGAGAGGAAAAACAATCACTAAGCACAATTTTCATTAAAGTTAGCTAAAGTGACCTTTGTGACATGATGCCTGTTGGAATAAGCATTTATAAGCAGTTATGTAGGGTTATGTCACTTGTCATGGCAAGCTTATGTAGGTGTCATGTAGCCTGAACAGTACCCTATAGTAAAGTGTCATCAGCATTTTTTTTTTTTTATATAGCAGCAAAAAGGGTTCTTCTATTATAAAAAGCTTAATATCATAATGTTATCAGAACACTTGGTGTTCACTAATATATATAATAATATTAAAAATTAACCAGACGCAAACATATTGTTGCAAACAATGTTTATTTTTTATTCCAGGGGTCGTTAAGTTTCAGTTATGTCCAGTTACAGAAAATATCCTCAGGCAAAGGTCCGAAACGTCATAATGTCTGACTTGCATCGTGATTTGTATACTGTAAACTGAAGTAGCCTAGTAGGTTTATTAACATCTTATACAGTCAACAACTGAATTTCAAATCAAATAAAGTACAATTCAGTCAGATTTCAAGAATATTATCAGTTTTCTTATTTTAGAGCACGTCGTGTGAACTTCTCTCTGATACACTTTCCTTCTCCTACTGCTGTTTCCCACCTCGTCCCCCTCTGTGCGTCACTCACTCGAGTCTCAGTGCTCATCGTCATGCACAGATCGGATTGGCTGAGTAGCGTCACGTGTGATATTTACAACGAATACGATTGGCCCGAGTTTCCTGGCCCACTAAAGCTACCGCAAAGTCTAGAAAAGCTACGCCAATTGAAACATGACCACTCTGTCAATTTTTTATTAGTTCTAGGTCCAGGT